>NC_134497.1:45858946-45884468 GCF_040206685.1 Ascaphus truei
AAGTCTTGCATCTTTACATCATGGATTAAAATTCAGGAATCACACTGGGAAATACCTGGGGAGCCACAGTTATAGACTGCCCAAAGCTATCTTTAACATGTGGATCCAATCCCTTCGTGGGAACAAAAAAAACCACGAATACCCAAGTTACCCACAGTTCATAAGACCGGTCAAAAGGGCTGTCCGGTGGGCAGGGCGCATGGGTCAGGTTGACGCCCATGCAACTTAGCATACCTGGTACAAAGAAAAAAAGAAACAGGCGCCTTACAAGTCCAATGTGATGACTAAGGAAGTCCAATATGAGGATAGTGTCCCAATGGTAAATCATATGATAACACGTGGTGAAACTCCCTCCGTGGACACATGAATATGTGGAAAAAACACAAAAAATATTATGGTGCAGTATGTCAATGGAAATTAAACACTCACATGTGGGCCCATTGAACAATCACAAACACTCAGGACAAAACACGGCAGACAGACAGGACTGACTAAACAAACAATAGCAAGGCTAAAAATGAATAAAAGCTAATTTAATATAAAATATCATAAATGAAGAGTACAGGATGACTGAGAAATCGCCAGGTCCGGATACAGTAAAATCAAAACCCTACTCACGAGATTCCAATCGCAAGTGGGCATGTGAAACAAAACTGCAACGGCACGATTTCTCCTGCTGGTTCTCTGCACCACGCCGCTGGTAAAACCTCCTGCAGTTCCCTGCGTGTCCCGGGCGGATGCACCGTCACTAAGGGGCGGGTCCAGTGGATGTGTGCTCCTTCCGTTCCTTCCGTTCCCAACTTACCCCGGCCGCGTCACTCAAGTCTCTCCTTGAAAGCCTCTGTTTGTGTCGCAAACAGCGAGATTATAGAAAGCCCCGCAGGAGGTTTTACTGACAAGGTTTCTCAGTCATCCTGTACTCTTCATTTATGATATTTTATATTAAATTAGCTTTTATTCATTTTTAGCCTTGCTATTGTTTGTTTAGTCAGTCCTGTCTGTCTGCCGTGTTTTGTCCTGAGTGTTTGTGATTGTTCAATGGGCCCACATGTGAGTGTTTAATTTCCATTGACACACTGCACCATAATATTTTTTGTGTTTTTTCCACATATTCATGTGTCCACGGAGGGAGTTTCACCACGTGTTATCATATGATTTACCATTGGGACACTATCCTCATATTGGACTTCCTTAGTCATCACATTGGACTTGTAAGGCGTCAGTTTCTTTTTTTCTTTGTATCCGTTATCTGATTGTACAATCAGCAATACCAGGCAGCCCAGCCCAGTTTTCAAGGGGCAATCTCATTAGGGTTTTATTAAGTTTTATTTCTTGTTTAGCGCTGTTTACACCGTCTTTTTTTTCACTTAGCATACCTGGGCTACACCCATAACTTGGGGCAACTGTGTCTGGTCTCTGACTCAGAAGTGTCACTAGCCTGACATCTGCTGTGCATCAGTATGCCAGTATTGTATACATTATGGGTCTCTGGGTCTTTTCATAACTGACACTCTTTTAGACAGGGAGACTCTAAATCTGTGAGAGCCTTCTGAGGCTCCGTCATAAAAATAGCTACAGCCCATTGAGACTCCTTTGAAGCTCAGTCATAAAAATACAGAAGCTCATTCACCCATATCACAGCTGGATGTCCACGGAATTCCTGCTTGGACTTACAAGAAATAGCTCCTGTCTTACATTTAAGATCTGGAGTTTTTACCCACTTTATTAAACAACATGTTACGTTTGTGTTATAACTGAACCACTACATGCACATAAATATCATTTTTATACTGTATTTGCATCTCAAAAATCAGGTTTCTGGGTTCTTTCGTTCTAGAATTAGTATTTCTCATTGAAATGCCGGTTTCTAGACTGCCATCATGTGTTGGTTAGGGGGTATGGCAAGCAATGCATCTTGTCTTTTACCCTCGCAGGCAGGGAATGGCCTGCAAATGGGAAATAAAAATGGCTGGGACAGGGCAAACACAGTAATGCATAGCAAATCAGGTATTAACCCCTTCCTCCCCGTCACACCTCCCCCACTCAAGATGCAAGGACTGCCCTGACCACCCCGTCCGGTGGCTGGGCTGAGCTGCCAGCTCTTGAAGTTAGTAATTCCTGAGGGCTGTCCTGGCGGGAAAGGCCATCAGCATTACCATGCTCACTTCCCTTCTTGTGCTGGATGGTGTTTGGTGTTGGATAGATTTCTGGTATGGCCCAAATAACAAACCAGTCTTACCTCCCTCTTTGGAACCATATATTTTGCAAATTGTGCACGGGTTATCCCATTTGCATAAGGGGAGTATGCTGATATCCATCAGAAATTACTGTTTTGCATCTAATATTGGCCCTAAGGTGGAAGAATACTGTTCCACATGTCATATCTGCCAACTGCACAACATTGGAAAACATGCAAAAGTTGGGTCAGGTATAATCCCGTGTCCCAAAGGCCCTTTTCTCAATTTGCAAATTCATTTAAATTGAGATGCCTCGCAGCCTGCATTACCAATTGTGATGGTGAAGGGGTACCAAGGCTATAAAGAAAGGTATTATGCCCGGCTGGGTGCCCCTGAGCTATATTGGGGAATTGGGAGTGTCAACTCTTCAACCCAATTGTGGTATATAACTGCTTGTATAATAAAGATGTATGTGGTTTTACTGTTCCAGGAGTGCTAACCAGCGAGGATTTGCCAGGCTTGAGAGTCAGGGATGATTTTACGTTAAAATATTGTCAGGGTGTATTTGGGTAGAAGGAGGCCAATGTTGCGGGTTACCCCGAAACATGCACTCAGGAATCTCCCCAGATTCCTGAGGACATGAGGGACACAGACCACCGGATAAAATCCTCCCTGGAACGCAGTTAGAAGCTCACCATCAAATCACCCTGCTTCAGCACAAACCAGAGCAGTAAGACCGGGCAGGGAACTGGGTTACATTACACGCCCTGAGCCAGATTGGGAATTGTAAGGTGTCAGCTCTGCAGCCCAATAATGGCTGCAAACATGTAAATGTATTAAAATTGTCTGTATTTGTCCCGATGGGTGACCACATCAATACCCTGCATTACAATGTATACCTATTGCAACAGTTATATATCAACCGCAGGAATGTGTAACAATGTTTCCCTGCTGACTGCAAAGAGGACAAAAAGGTTTTAAATTCTAGCAGCCTTGCATAAGCGGTGAGCTAACTTTGGCTAGGAACATGCTAGTGCTCTGAATTTTGCTAGGGACAATGCTAGAGTGGAAACATTAAAGCAGTTATGTTTTCCTTATTATTAACTTTTAGCCAAAGTCATGAATGGGAGTTCCTCCCTTTCTATTGCATTAAAGTTATAGAGTAAGGAAATTAACATTCTCCCAGGGGGGGGTGGGGGGGGGGGGGCAGCAGACACATTTGGGATTCACAAGTACAGTGAGTCATAACTTAAGTCCAGGACTTTTAAGGAATCCCGTGGAGATGACTCCGGCATGTCTGGGGAGACCTGGATTTAACAAAGAGCCTAGCATTGTAAGGTGTTACGTGGGGAGGAGGAGAGGTGAACAGTTTGTCCTGACAGATGTCTAGGTGTCAGGGGACAGGGAGACATTATGTCTCCAGGGAAGTAGGCTTGGCTAAGTATGCTAAGCAGCTGAAGTGCAATGTTCGCACATGCCCGTGGCATGAATTGAAGCCTCTGTCAGTCTTCATGAAGTATGGGCAACCCTTGCCAATAGGTGGGATGATTGGTTCCCATGCAGTGATTCGCTGCAGACTGTAAAGATAGGATTTGTGAGGTTTTAAAAGTCGGTGCAGCCAGTGAGGAGAGAGTTCCATCATGTAACAGATTCAACAAAAGAAAAAAAGTGTGCAGCTAATATGTGGTGTATAAGTGATTTCACAATAGTGAATATAATGTGCAATAAACAAATAAATTGACCTTATAGGACACTGATAGTGCGTCTGCAGCCTTTCTTAGGAGGTGGCTCGACACCCCCAGAACTAGAGAAACAAAAAAAGAACAAGGCGCACAACGCACATAGTAAAGTACAGTATAAAAAGTATGCTTTACTAAGGAAGAATAAGTTCTGCGTACATCAAAATGTATATACAGTAGCGGCGCCGCTGAGTCTAAAGCGGCTGGCACCGCGGTTTTAAAAAACCGTGGGCACCGCGCTGCAGTGCCCTGCCGCGAGCCGGGAAGGCTCGCGGCCGTTTTCCAGCGCCTCGGGCGCTTTCAATAGAAAGCGCCATAGCGCTTTCCTATTGCGGTGCGGGAACGCCCGGTGAACGTGCGGGGAGCGCGCACGCAACTTTCGGCGAAATAGCCGTGACATGCCCGGCCGGAGCCAGTCTTTTTTAAGACTCAGCTCGGCCGGGACAGTAATCAGACAATGGATAAGTGGGGTTACCACACAGAAGGACGGCTGAAGTCGTCACTCATCACCCGGTGTATTCCCTGATGAAGTAACTTAGTGTTACGAAACGCGTTGGACTGTGTTTCAGCTCATTTTTTATCCATTTATTGCGTTTTATATCTTTGTCTAAACCCTTGTTGTCCCCTGTGGCAGCTGAATATAAATTCCCTGATGAAGTAACTTAGTGTTACGAAACGCGTTGGACTGTGTTTCAGCTCATTTCTTATCCATTTATTGCGTTTTATATCTTTGTCTAAATCCTCGTTGTCCCCTGTGGCAGCTGATTCCCGGTTTAAACACTCTGTGTCTCCCTGTTAGCCAAGCGGTGCCGCGCGCCATTGTTGCTACAGCCTTGAGCTCTGCACTGGTAGCGAAGCCAGTGACGTCATCAGCGGGCGTCCACACGTGGCACAGCGGCGTTACCGGCGTGATACAGCGGAGTCACTGACGGGAACTGCTGTATACAACTTTGGGACCTGTGTGTACTGATTCACACCGTGGACTGATCATTCTACCACCTAGAGACGGAGTGAGTGTGATCTACTGATCCAGAGGGCTCCTCTGCCGTGTCTGATGATCGCTGGTCTGCTGTTCTTCCCTTTACACCGGGTGATGAGCGACGACTTCAGCCGTCCTTCTGTGTGGTAACCCCACTTATCCATTGTCTGATTATACACATTTTGATGTACGCAGAACTTATTCTTCCTTAGTAAAGCATACTTTTTATACTGTACTTCACTATGTGCGTTGTGCGCCTTGTTCTTTTTTTGTTTATGTAACAGATTCACCTAAGATTCAGTTCCGTCTAAGATCCATCTAAGAATTCATCATGCAGTGATTCAGTTAAGCTTCCAGATTTTAAAAGTTTCATCACGACCGAAGCAGTTCTAGTGAAGTAGACAGCAGTGGCAAGTTGCACTGCTGACCAATGACTGTTTCAGGCTCTTTTTGCGAGCAACTCCCGCTACTGGGAAATTCCTCCAAGAGACTTTGTTTTGCAACATTTCGTTTTGGGAACATCTTATTTCGTTTGACCCCATTCCAGTAAGTGTTTATTCATGTTATTTTGTCAATCAAGCTGTGTGTGTTTCTTGTGTAAATAAATTACAATTTATTTTATCTCACGCTTTGTTCAATCAAATGATCCAGATATTAAGGTGTTAAAAGCATTGGTCCCCCATAACACCAATATGTTCTTGTTGTTGTTTGTATGTTTTCAGGTTGGTTCAAGCATACCCTTGTCAGCACGCGGACACGCGTTCAGTGACTAAGAAGCTGCTACATGAGTTCATACTTACATATGGAATTCCACAGCACATTTTTTCAGACCACGGAACACATTTTACAGTCGCTATAGTCCAGGAACTGGCCAAGGTTTTAGGCATTATTTACCATCTGCACTGCCCTTATCATTCTCAGAGTGCAGGGAAAGTTGAGAGAACCAATGGGGTTCTGAAAAATAAAATCAGTAAAATTTGTGCAGATACCAACTTACAGTGGCCTGATGTGCTTCCCTTGGCGCTTATGTCTATAAGGAGTACTCCTCAAGGTAAAACCAAGTTAACCCCCTGTAACAGGGGAGTTATCCCTGTTCAGGAAATGTGCCTATGATCCAGCAGTGTGGATAACTGCTGGTAGTTAATTATCCGACACCACCTGCCTTATTAGTTTCTTAGAAAAGCCTATCTTTTGAGATAGGGAGGGAGATTGTTCCTGAGTCTCACAAGTTGTGAGACTGACCATGGGGACAGATGTCTTGAGCCTGCCAGAAGAAATAGCAGAGCTTCTTCCAAGACACAAGGGAAAGCACCTCTAAACCTGAATGCTGACAAAACCTGAGGAAAAAGGCAGCAACCCAGGAACAGAGAAGACTTTCCCTCCAACCACAAGAAACAGATAAGACTTTCCTTTATAAGACTTTTGGTATATCTGCTCATATCAAGATATATGTTTGGGGCTGGAAGACATGCTTATCTAAAGGGAGTTGTGGACTGCATAGGTTTCACTAGAAATACTCCCAAGTGAATAGAAGCTTTGTTTGACCCCTTGTTTGGATGTTTTTCTGAATTTAAGGAAACAGGCGCAATAAAAGCCTTATTTAATTTCACCATAACAAGTCTCCCTTGCATACCTCTGTGCGTGTCCTCCTACACCCCCCATGAAATTCTAATGGGTAGACCCATGCTTACTGCAGGAGGGTTAGAATTACTGTTGCATGATCATGCTATGACTGACGATGCTGGTTGCGCCCAAACATTTTCTTTTACAGGATTGTCATGTTCAGGTTTTAAAGTACTACAACGTTCTGACCACTTGATTCCTGCATGTTTAGTAACTATTGTGACATAGTCCAAAGATGTTAGGCAGCTTTCTGCCCCATTTTAGAGCAGAAAGTGCAGGAATAGTTACAAATGATCCGTTCCACAGCTTCCCATTAACTCAGGCAGCTGGATGGAAAATCCAGACCACAGATTACCATGGCTCTAGTTCTCCCTCACCTGCTCTTCTAATCACATGCACAGGTATTTAGAGCAGAGAGGTTTTGCATTTCTCTCTCTCTCCTTGGAGCCTGGGGGCTGGGGGTGTCGCTACTCTCCTGCATCCAGTATCGAGGTTGACGGCCTCTCCACGTATGACAGTACCAGAGGATTTGCCTGGACACCACGAACAGATAAGACAAAACAAATGATTACTGCTGTTGCTAAAAGACAGTGCTGTATCTTGTGTCCCTAAATGAGAGAGCATTGTTTTAAGCTGGGGAACCAGTTTAGTTGGCCAGCAGCTGTTAGAGAGACTGATTCTGATGTGTAGTTAGATCCCTGAAAGGGATAGGATTTGCTTATATGATTTTGGTTTTATTTCTTGAAATAACAGTGTGGGAAATATTGTAACACTGAAATGTGTGAACTGCTGAATGAAAGTATCTGAGTACCTCTAACCTACACATGTTAAAGCTGCAGTACCTTACTTGGATGAAAATAAAGCAGGCAGAAGCCTGAGTTAAGCAGCATAATACTTTGCATGATCCTGTTTGTTGTATAATTAACCCTAGAAGACTGTGTCGGGAAGAACCCAGACAGACGTCAGCACTACAAAAGAGGGGCGTTTGTCACATATGGTGGAGAATGCGGGTCGACACTAAAAAGTCTGTGGGTTTGCAAATAAATGCGGGGGTTTAAAATGGCCGCCGAGCTGAACTAAAGTACAGATGCTATGAGTGAAGTCTGTCCCAATGTGTATATCAGTTGTGCTTCTAGCATACACAGAGAATGTGCGAAGTGTGGATGCAATAGCACCCTGAACCCAAACAGAAAACCAAAATGTTTTGCTGAAGAAAAAAAAAAAAAAATTGCATCTAGCAAGTGCTGTTTGTAAAGCTAATGCATTTTGCTGAAGTGAGTGAATTTGCAGCTAGCAAGTGCTGTATGCAAGTTGCTGAAGGGAGTGAAATTGCAGCTAGCAAATTGTTCCTGCCGGGTTTCTAAAATGGCCGACGTGAAATGTTTATTTTGTAATGTACATAATCATGAAAAACAGTGTCCCTTCAGGCCATACGATGATGATGATGATGATGATGACGACTCGTATGTGGCCCCTGGAGGAGAGCCGTACCCACAGATGAATTTAGTATGCTGGGCCTGTCATAAAGTAGGTCACATGGAAGATGTGTGCCCCAAAATTTTCAAAGACAAACAGCTGCAAAAGCAAGCAACGCCCTATGTGTGCAAGCAAGATGTGGAAGCTGATACCAGTGAGCGTGTGCCCAGTACCACTGATATCTCTGGAGCTAATAAAGCAAAAAGAAAGAAGAAGAAAAAGAAAACTGTCCCTCAAGTCACAGGGGAAGTGACCGAGCCACTTGAACCTGCGCTGTCAGGACATGCGTCAGAAAGGCGCCGAGATGTGCTGCAGACCGGAGTGATCGGCAGAATTGTCACGGGAACAGTGGCAAAGGAAAAGGAGGAGCAGAGGGAAGCTGAATCCTTGAACCAGGATAAAGAGGCTTTGGTTTCTGCACTCCAAGCTGCCCGCCATAATTATGAAGTCCTGTGGCAGGATTTGGTGAAGGAGCGAGAATGTTGGAAGAAGGAGCAAGAATCTAACAATAAGGTGCGAGAAGCGAACGCCGAGTTACAGAGGTGTATACTTCCAGCTTTACAAGAGCACGAGGCTTTGAAGAAAACAGAGTCTCTCTTACGGAGTGAGCTGGAAGAGGTGACGACTAGTCTGGAAAAGGCCAACACCGTAATTGTCACCATGGATGAAAAACAGATTAAGTCTGACAAATTGATTGCTATCCTAAAACAGAAATACGGGAAGGCTCTACAAGAGGTTCATGCGCTCAGCACAGAGGTGCAACACTTGCGCCTGGAGGGCCACGGTCTGAACACAGAGCTGGGAATGTTGAAGCAAACCCATGAGATTGCCCTAAGTGATTTAGAGACTGTAAAAAGAGAGAATGTAAGTCTGACACAGAAAAATTCAGACTTGACTGACCAGATCAGTGAAGGTGATGAGAAGCTTCACCAAGCAGAAAAAGTGGAGAAGCAATTGATCCAGGAAAAGTTAGAAATGCAGGAAGCACTGCAGAATACAGAATCAGCGGTGATCCAGGCAACACAAACTGCAGAGCTCCAAAAAATGGAGGCGCTGATGCAAACCCAGAGCAAGCACCAGATAGAGGTGAAGACCCTGAGGGAGGTCTGGCACGATCAGGTTGAAGAGCTGCAGAAGCAGATGGCTGAGCGCGAGATACAGTGCGCCAAGAGAGAGGAGATCTCCGTCCGTCAGGTGGTCTGCCTGACATTGCGCTATGAAAGCGAGATGGCCGATATCTACAAGCAGCTGGACCACACGGCAAATGAGGGGGCCCGGCTGCAGCTGGAGCTGGACAAGACCCAGAAGGAGCACCTGCAGCTGCAGGTCAAGAATAAAGAAAATGAAACAGAGTTAAACCTCGCTCTGAAACAGATGACGGACATGGGAGAAGCGGCTAAAGTGGTTCAGTCGGGCTATCAATCCTACCTCCTAACCAAGCAAGCTGTACGTTCCTATACGTGTATCTTCAATGCTGTTGCAATATTACGATTTGCTATAAAGATGAAGTTGGAGAAAGAGATTCCAAGGCTAAAAGAGACACGGTCACAAAAGGAGACCAGGGAACGTAAACTCAATGCCCTCACTGATGACAAAGAGGAAGGAGAAAGAATTGACTTTGATTGTGCTGCTGTTATTCCAGAAACAGATAGGCACCCTCCTGAGAATATTCTCCCTGATCTGGGATTCAAAAATCCAGATCCTCAATTTCATTTACGTTGTCCAGAAGATTATCAAACTAGTGGACACACCCAGGACACCACAGAAGATGTTTTAGCCAAGTGGGTGGCAGTTCCTGAAAACACAAACTTGTTGACAGATCCTGATGACGTGGTTAATATGGACTACGTTTGTACAGAGGCAACTAGGTCTCCAAAACCCAAAGGCCTGGTAATGGCCACAAAAGGGAAATCAAAGATTGAAAAGAAAAAACAACGAAGGTTAACACGGCGCCTGAATAGTTCCATATCTCACCAATCTGGACCACACTGTGGAGCCAAGGAGAATCCGGTCCAAGGGTCTCATCGGAAGCTAAAGAAACAGTCCAGTCATTTGCAGGTTGCAGCGGGCTATGAAATAAAGTCAAAGGATGCAATAGACTGGAAGTCAAAAAAAAAAAAAAAAAAATATGTTTGGGGGAACTGACCGATTTATTTTTTTATTACACGTGTGGACTATGTCACGGACACTTAACTATGCAAATAAGCATTTTGTCAATATTACAATGTTATATTGGTTCTCTGTGTTGAAAATGTAGCTAAACTACAAATTAATATACAGGGTTGATGGCCCTTAAGATTACAAGGCTGTAGTATAAGGAAAAAAAATATTGAGAGCTTACAATATGGAAAAAAAAAAAAAATTTGGTTTTTGCGGTTGGTAAATTTATAATGAGGTTCATATTCTAGAGTAGAAAAACCCAGGGAGGTAATAGAAATTGTCTGGTTTTGTGAATATATTTAGCAGATCCTGGGTTGTAAGAATGTGTGCTAGACATTTATTTTTCAAAATAGTTCCCTAATAGAAAAAAAAAAAAAAAAAAATATGTTTGCCAAGTATAGTCTCTTATAACGAAACCTATTGTCCATAATTGCCATGGAAAAAGTTCATATTCGTGTCATGTGAATACTTAATGTTGTACTGAGGAGTTAGCTCAAGTATTTCAGGTAGGACGCTCACCCCAGTGAGGTCCATGGCCGCTCACCCCAGTAGGTGTGAGCTGGGGAGGGGGATATGTGACATAGTCCAAAGATGTTAGGCAGCTTTCTGCCCCATTTTAGAGCAGAAAGTGCAGGAATAGTTACAAATGATCCGTTCCACAGCTTCCCATTAACTCAGGCAGCTGGATGGAAAATCCAGACCACAGATTACCATGGCTCTAGTTCTCCCTCACCTGCTCTTCTAATCACATGCACAGGTATTTAGAGCAGAGAGGTTTTGCATTTCTCTCTCTCTCCTTGGAGCCTGGGGGCTGGGGGTGTCGCTACTCTCCTGCATCCAGTATCGAGGTTGACGGCCTCTCCACGTATGACAGTACCAGAGGATTTGCCTGGACACCACGAACAGATAAGACAAAACAAATGATTACTGCTGTTGCTAAAAGACTGTGCTGTATCTTGTGTCCCTAAATGAGAGAGCATTGTTTTAAGCTGGGGAACCAGTTTAGTTGGCCAGCAGCTGTTAGAGAGACTGATTCTGATGTGTAGTTAGATCCCTGAAAGGGATAGGATTTGCTTATATGATTTTGGTTTTATTTCTTGAAATAACAGTGTGGGAAATATTGTAACACTGAAATGTGTGAACTGCTGAATGAAAGTATCTGAGTACCTCTAACCTACACATGTTAAAGCTGCAGTACCTTACTTGGATGAAAATAAAGCAGGCAGAAGCCTGAGTTAAGCAGCATAATACTTTGCATGATCCTGTTTGTTGTATAATTAACCCTAGAAGACTGTGTCGGGAAGAACCCAGACAGACGTCAGCACTACAAAAGAGGGGCGTTTGTCACACTATGTTTAACAAAAAGATATAGTCTGCTCCCATCAGTTTCATTCCTTTAGTACATCTTTTAAGATACCGAACAGCTGCCTGAGGATGTTTACTAGAGTTGGGGCAATCTTTTGCCCATGAACTAAGGGTCATGGTGTCAGGGATTTTTATAACAACTTGTTCACCAACTATCATAAAAGGAAACGCAGTGGACGTCACCATTGGGGAAAGACCTGGAGCCACATATTCAGCAATAGCCTGTAATAAACTATGAAGGGAAGCAGGTAATACCATATTAACAGGCATCCCTGGAGAAAGAGGGCCAGCATCTATCCCCAAGGCTGTCTGTGGGGCAGCTAATTGTCGAGCGGCAGTTTTGGCTCTAGTACTTTCTGCAATGTTAGGTAAGAATATATCTGGTGTGTCAGTATTCCCTAATATAACGGGGGAGGAAATACCATTAGGGGCAGAAATTGTGCGTTGTGGGAATGCCATTATAACATCCTCGTCTGAAAATGTGGATGAGGGCAGCGGGATCAGGGGAGGAGGCAAACTTGGTTACAAAGAAGAGACGTAAGGTGGGGATTGAGGTGGTGCAAAGGATAAAATAGTCTCGGGACATTTCACAGCCATAGGATGCGACTTTAACCCAAGCGTTGCTTGATTTCCTCATATATTTCATATTCCAGCCGGGGTTACCGGCCAACCATGGCCAATTAGGGTCTCCTCCGAGACCCATACCCTTAATCATGAGAATATGAAAATCACTAAACGATCCGTCTCTAGGAAACGGGTTACTTAACCTTAGTGTTTCTGACCATCCGGCCAGATTGTCAACAAAAGGGTCACAGTAATAGTCACCTACAGTTTGTATTACAAATTCTTTAGGACTTTGACCAGGTTTGCGTTTACAAGGGGTGACCTGTTGTACAGTTTTCTTTTTCTTATCCGTTTTGTTAGCTTTATATTTATTAATCTCTGGCTTACCTCCAGAGTCCTTACTTATATTAGTACCCATAATTAATTAATAAATGAACGAAATTGAAGAAAAAGAGGAAAAAAGAGAAGAGAAAAAAGAGAAAGGAAAAAAAGTGAAACTTTAACTTAACTTCTATATCAAAACTTAAACTCTATATTCTTAACTCTCTGTTGCTAAGAGATGTGAGGGACAACAACCAGTCCTTTTTATACTATAATAACTGGGGACATAACTCGTTATTGAATCAGGGACTTAAACCCTTGATTCACCTACTGAGTGAGATCCCCAGAGGGAAGGCGAGAAACAATAAATTAGAGACTACTCACCGACCCTGTGGAGTTCCCGCTTCTAACACCAGATGAAAGGTTCTCTTAACGATCCCGTCGTTTGGTAGGTATGCCCACACATTAACACTCAACCCGGGGAGATTTCCAATGGCACTGGTTACTCTCAGTCTCTCACAACTGAGCAGCAAGAAAGTTCGGGAAGCAGAAATGCAGACACAGACAAGGTGCTCTGTTTCTCTACTTCAATTTAATGTAGCACGGGCAACAGTTTTATACAGTTCATGAGGGGTGTGTCATGAGATAACATACATTGAAGTATGACAAGAACAATATTGTTAGAGAAAATACATGTGTACATGTTTTTTAGCAAGGCGTTGGCTAACATATATCTTGATTGTAGTTGGCCTGTGGCTTTTGTTCCAAGAACAGATAAGAGAGGGTACATAGATGGAAATCTACAGACATTGTGAAACACAGAGTATAGTTGCAGTTAGAATTTTAACCCTTTCAGGTATATTTTATATGTATTGGGGGGGTGGGGGTATATTTTATATGTATTGGGGTGGTGGATACAGTGTTTCCGGTGAAGCGGAGGACAACGAGGAACTCAGGGGACCGCGACTCACTGTGTACCCGTTACCCGCTGTCCATTATCGCCTACCTTGACCGTACAGAGTGTAAGCCTTCACTTGTATATTTCTTGTCAGAATACATTACCGTCTACACTATATGGTCTCTTCTTTTCTTCCTTGGAGGTTGGTGGCTGGTGGCTGCTGCATTTTCACAGGGCGCATCCACCCCTTGAGTTGGATGGCTGCTTGATTTTGACTACCATCATGTGAGTAGTCACTTTTGAGCTTCTGCACACTAAATCACTGATTTAAAACATTATTACACTATGTGATGTTTTCTTTATTTTTTATGGCTATGAGACACGCTCCCCTGATTTTTTGGAGGAAATGTATTTTGGCAGAAGCTGAATACATGAGAAATTATATTTCAGCAAAAGGCGGACTACATAATCTTAGCAGGCCATTACAGTCAAAATTGATTGTTTAACACAAATGTAGCTTCTGGCCTTACCTACTGTCCCTAACAGTGGGGTATATTTTATATGTATTGGGGAGGTGGGGGTATATTATATATGTATTGGGGAGGGGGGTATATTTCATATGTATTGGGGAGGGGGGTATATTTTATATGTGTAACGGGTATTCCCCCCCACCCAATAGCAGATATAGTGTGAGTGCGGAGAACCTACAGTTACCAGGTGTGGTGCTTTACCTGTTAGGCTCACAGGAGGGCTGAGCTTCCACCATGGGGAACCTGGGGCAAGTATATTATGAGTAACCCTGTACTCGGTGCAGCGCCTCCACCTACGATGGTTCCCGGCAGAGCGGGAATTGTTCCTCGCAAGACACATACAAATACTCAGCACACCGTATGTATAATAACCACTACCTTTACTTGTGCATAGGAAACATATAACATCACCAGAACAGGTGTCCCTCTCTAGAGGAGACACTGACTACGGCGTCTCACAGGACGCTCCCCCCTACACCGGGTGATCCCACCCCGTGTCCAATAATCCCCACACAATGTCCCGCACTCTTACAGAGAGAGGATATGTGTGACTGCGCAGTCACTAGTGAAGCTAATATGATCGTTGGTGCACTTGTTGATAAGGATTATACTCCAGTTCTCGGGCCTGCAACTGGCTTCACAAAGAATCCGATGAGAGAAGAACACCGGAACCACCATCCAGGACGATCACATGTGGAAAGCCTCTGCAGCGGCAGCGGAGGTCTGAGCCCAAACCTCTGGATGGAACCGCCGCGTCCGCTGTGTCCCTAACTGACTCGGTGAACTAAGGTGATGCTCGCTGCTACTATAGGCCGTCCCTACAGCACAGCAACCTTAAGTGTCTTCAGGGGAAACTTATAGGGGCCTACGGGGTGCCTGTCCTATGGAGGTGGGTCACTGACCCCCTGCACCCACACTACCTCTACCGTATCACCCGGATCCCTTCTGACTAACTCCTACCTAATATCCCCCACACCTGCAGCCACACACTGCAACCTCACACAATGCCCTCTTGTCAGCCCTCACAGCACTGACAGCTGTAACCTGACAAGAATGCACCTCACACGCACCTAAGGGCAGAGTCCCTAACCTAGGGGCCGTCCCTTATCAATTACCCACTAACCTGGTGGGGATTTGGGCCTGTCTGGGACCTGGGGAACCTTACCTGGTGTAGGAGCCACTTGCTCCCTACACCCTTCCTTCCAATTCTTGCTACCAGCTCCAACTGCCGTTTTCTCAGCGCGCGAAATGTATCTAGTTATCGCTCCAGGGCAATCCTTCAGCCCTATTGGCTCCCTGGCGTCACGTGGGGCGCTGCTGAGGCTCATGGGACTTGTAGTCCCTTCCAAGAGCCTTCCCTGGTAGGCTAGGGTTTCGCGGGCTCTCCTCACGCTATCCTCGCGCATGCCGGGCCGTCGGGACTCACAGCGCATGCGCGATCTACAGCAAGATGGCGGCGCCCTGCTCGGGAGCCGCCGTAGACCACCGGAACGCCAAAGCGCTCCCTGCACTGGCCCCCACCCTCCAGAAGTGCCGGCGGGTCCATCGAGTGACCCGCGGCAGCGGAGGAAACGAGGGAGGGGTCACGGGGCAGCAGGCACGTAGAGGGGACCTGGCTACATATGTATTGGGGAGGGGGGTATATTTTATATGTATTTGGGAGGTGGGGTATATTTTATATGTATTGGGGAGGGGGGTATATTTTATATGTATTGGGGGAAGTGGGGTATATTTTATATGTATTGGGGAGGGGGGTATATTTTATATGTATTTGGGAGGTGGGGTATATTTATATGTATTGGGGGAAGTGGGGTATATTTTATATGTATTGGGGGAAGTGGGGTATATTTTATATGTATTGGGGGAAGTGGGGCATATTTTATATGTATTGGGGGAAGTGGGGTATATTTTATATGTATTGGGGAGGGGGTATATTTTATATGTATTTGGGAGGTGGGGTATATTTTATATGTATTGGGGAGGGGGGTATATTTTATATGTATTGGGGGAAGTGGGGTATATTTTATATGTATTGGGGAGGGGGGTATATTATATATGTATTGGGAGGGGGTATATTTTATATGTATTGGGGAGGGGGGTATATTTTATATGTATTGGGAGGGGGTATATTTTATATGTATTGGGAGGGGGTATATTTGATATGTATTGGGGAGGGGGGTATATTTTATATGTATTGGGAGGGGCTATATTTTATATGTATTGGGAGGGGGTATATTTGATATGTATTGGGGAGGGGGGTATATTTTATATGTATTGGGAGGGGGTATATTTTATATGTATTGGGAGGGGGTATATTTGATATGTATTGGGGAGGGGGGTATATTTTATATGTATTTGGGAGGTGGGGCTATATTTTATATGTATTGGGAGGGGGTATATTTAATATGTATTGGGGAGGGGGGTATATTTTATATGTATTGGGAGGGGGTATATTTGATATGTATTGGGGAGGGGGGTATATTTTATATGTATTTGGGAGGTGGGGCTATATTTTATATGTATTGGGAGGGGGTATATTTAATATGTATTGGGGAGGGGGGTATATTTTATATGTATTGGGAGGGGGTATATTTTATATGTATTTGGGAGGTGGGGCTATATTTTATATGTATTGGGAGGGGGTATATTTGATATGTATTGGGGAGGGGGGTATATTTTATATGTATTGGGAGGGGGTATATTTTATATGTATTGGGAGGGGGTATATTTTATATGTATTTGGGAGGTGGGGCTATATTTTATATGTATTGGGAGGGGGTATATTTGATATGTATTGGGGAGGGGGGTATATTTTATATGTATTGGGAGGGGGTATATTTTATATGTATTGGGAGGGGGTATATTTTATATGTATTTGGGAGGGGTATATTTGATATGTATTGGGAGGGGGTATATTTTATATGTATTTGGGAGGGGTATATTTGATATGTATTGGGAGGGGGTATATTTTTTATGTATTGGGAGGGGGTATATTTGATATGTATTGGGGAGGTGGGGCTATATTTGATATGTATTGGGAGGGGGTATATTTGATATGTATTGGGAGGGGGTATATTTGATATGTATTGGGAGGGGGTATATTTTATATGTATTTGGGAGGGGGTATATTTTATATGTATTTGGGAGGGGGGTATATTTTATATGTATTGGGAGGGGGTATATTTTATATGTATTGGGAGGGGGTATATTTGATATGTATTGGGAGGGGGTATATTTTATATGTATTGGGAGGGGGTATAATTTATATGTATTGGGAGGGGGTATATTTTATATGTATTTGGGAGGGGGTATATTTTATATGTATTTGGGAGGGGTATATTTGATATGTATTGGGAGCGGGTATATTTTATATGTATTTGGGAGGGGTATATTTGATATGTATTGGGAGGGGGTATATTTGATATGTATTGGGAGGGGGTATATTTTATATGTATTGGGAGGGGGTATATTTTATATGTATTGGGAGGGGGTATATTTTATATGTATTGGGAGGGGGTATATTTTATATGTATTGGGAGGGGGTATATTTTATATGTATTGGGGAGGGGGTATATTTTATATGTATTTGGGAGGGGTATATTTGATATGTATTGGGAGGGGGTATATTTGATATGTATGGGGAGGGGGTATATTTGATATGTATTGGGAGGGGGTATATTTTATATGTATTGTGGAGGGGGGTATATTTTATATGTATTGGGAGGGGGTATATTTTATATGTATTGGGAGGGGGTATATTTGATATGTATTGGGAGGGGGTATATTTGATATGTATTGGGAGGGGGTATATTTGATATGTATTGGGAGGGGGTATATTTGATATGTATTGGGAGGGGGTATATTTTATATGTATTGGGGAGGGGGTATATTTTATATGTATTGGGGGAAGTGGGGTATATTTTATATGTATTGGGGGAAGTGGGGTATATTTTATATGTATTGGGGAGGGGGGTATATTATATATGTATTGGGAGGGGGTATATTTTATATGTATTGGGGAGGGGGGTATATTTTATATGTATTGGGAGGGGGTATATTTTATATGTATTGGGAGGGGGTATATTTGATATGTATTGGGGAGGGGGGTATATTTTATATGTATTGGGAGGGGCTATATTTTATATGTATTGGGAGGGGGTATATTTGATATGTATTGGGGAGGGGGGTATATTTTATATGTATTGGGAGGGGGTATATTTTATATGTATTGGGAGGGGGTATATTTGATATGTATTGGGGAGGGGGGTATATTTTATATGTATTTGGGAGGTGGGGCTATATTTTATATGTATTGGGAGGGGGTATATTTAATATGTATTGGGGAGGGGGGTATATTTTATATGTATTGGGAGGGGGTATATTTGATATGTATTGGGGAGGGGGGTATATTTTATATGTATTTGGGAGGTGGGGCTATATTTTATATGTATTGGGAGGGGGTATATTTAATATGTATTGGGGAGGGGGGTATATTTTATATGTATTGGGAGGGGGTATATTTTATATGTATTTGGGAGGTGGGGCTATATTTTATATGTATTGGGAGGGGGTATATTTGATATGTATTGGGGAGGGGGGTATATTTTATATGTATTGGGAGGGGGTATATTTTATATGTATTGGGAGGGGGTATATTTTATATGTATTTGGGAGGTGGGGCTATATTTTATATGTATTGGGAGGGGGTATATTTGATATGTATTGGGGAGGGGGGTATATTTTATATGTATTGGGAGGGGGTATATTTTATATGTATTGGGAGGGGGTATATTTTATATGTATTTGGGAGGGGTATATTTGATATGTATTGGGAGGGGGTATATTTTATATGTATTTGGGAGGGGTATATTTGATATGTATTGGGAGGGGGTATATTTTTTATGTATTGGGAGGGGGTATATTTGATATGTATTGGGGAGGTGGGGCTATATTTGATATGTATTGGGAGGGGGTATATTTGATATGTATTGGGAGGGGGTATATTTGATATGTATTGGGAGGGGGTATATTTTATATGTATTTGGGAGGGGGTATATTTTATATGTATTTGGGAGGGGGGTATATTTTATATGTATTGGGAGGGGGTATATTTTATATGTATTGGGAGGGGGTATATTTGATATGTATTGGGAGGGGGTATATTTTATATGTATTGGGAGGGGGTATAATTTATATGTATTGGGAGGGGGTATATTTTATATGTATTTGGGAGGGGGTATATTTTATATGTATTTGGGAGGGGTATATTTGATATGTATTGGGAGCGGGTATATTTTATATGTATTTGGGAGGGGTATATTTGATATGTATTGGGAGGGGGTATATTTGATATGTATTGGGAGGGGGTATATTTTATATGTATTGGGAGGGGGTATATTTTATATGTATTGGGAGGGGGTATATTTTATATGTATTGGGAGGGGGTATATTTTATATGTATTGGGAGGGGGTATATTTTATATGTATTGGGGAGGGGGTATATTTTATATGTATTTGGGAGGGGTATATTTGATATGTATTGGGAGGGGGTATATTTGATATGTATGGGGAGGGGGTATATTTGATATGTATTGGGAGGGGGTATATTTTATATGTATTGTGGAGGGGGGTATATTTTATATGTATTGGGAGGGGGTATATTTTATATGTATTGGGAGGGGGTATATTTGATATGTATTGGGAGGGGGTATATTTGATATGTATTGGGAGGGGGTATATTTGATATGTATTGGGAGGGGGTATATTTGATATGTATTGGGAGGGGGTATATTTTATATGTATTGGGGAGGGGGTATATTTGATATGTATTGGGAGGGGGTATATTTGATATGTATTGGGGAGGGGGTATATTTTATATGTATTGGGAGGGGGTATATTTTATATGTATTGGGAGGGGGTATATTTTATATGTATTGGGGAGGGGGTATATTTTATATGTATTGGGAGGGGGTATATTTGATATGTATTGGGGAGGGGGTATATTTTATATGTATTGGGGAGGGGGGTATATTTGATATGTATTGGGGAGGGGGGTATATTTGATATGTATTGGGAGGGGGTATATTTTATATGTATTTGGGAGGGGTATATTTGATATGTATTGGGAGGGGGTATATTTTTTATGTATTGGGAGGGGGTATATTTTATATGTATTTGGGAGGGGTATATTTGATATGTATTGGGGAGGTGGGGCTATATTTGATATGTATTGGGAGGGGGTATATTTGATATGTATTGGGAGGGGGTATATTTTATATGTATTGGGAGGGGGTATATTTTATATGTATTTGGGAGGGGGTATATTTTATATGTATTTGGGAGGGGGGTATATTTGATATGTATTGGGAGGGGGTATATTTTATATGTATTGGGAGGGGGTATAATTTATATGTATTGGGAGGGGGTATATTTTATATGTATTTGGGAGGGGGTATATTTTATATGTATTTGGGAGGGGTATATTTGATATGTATTGGGAGCGGGTATATTTTATATGTATTTGGGAGGGGTATATTTGATATGTATTGGGAGGGGGTATATTTGATATGTATTGGGAGGGGGTATATTTTATATGTATTGGGAGGGGGTATATTTTATATGTATTGGGAGGGGGTATATTTTATATGTATTGGGAGGGGGTATATTTTATATGTATTGGGAGGGGGTATATTTTATATGTATTGGGGAGGGGGTATATTTTATATGTATTTGGGAGGGGTATATTTGATATGTATTGGGAGGGGGTATATTTGATATGTATGGGGAGGGGGTATATTTGATATGTATTGGGAGGGGGTATATTTTATATGTATTGTGGAGGGGGGTATATTTTATATGTATTGGGAGGGGGTATATTTTATATGTATTGGGAGGGGGTATATTTGATATGTATTGGAGGGGGTATATTTGATATGTATTGGGAGGGGGTATATTTGATATGTATTGGGAGGGGGTATATTTGATATGTATTGGGAGGGGGTATATTTTATATGTATTGGGGAGGGGGTATATTTGATATGTATTGGGAGGGGGTATATTTGATATGTATTGGGGAGGGGGTATATTTTATATGTATTGGGAGGGGGTATATTTGATATGTATTGGGGAGGGGGTATATTTTATATGTATTGGGGAGGGGGTATATTTGATATGTATTGGGGAGGGGGGTATATTTGATATGTATTGGGGAGGGGGGTATATTTTATATGTATTGGGAGGGGGTATATTTTATATGTATTGGAGGGGTATATTTTATATGTATTGGGAGGGGTATATTTTATATGTATTGGGAGGGGGTATATTTATATGTATTGGGGAGGGGGTATATTTTATATGTATTGGGAGGGTGTATATTTTATATGTATTTTGGAGGTGGGGGTATTTTTTATATTTATTGGGTGGGGGGGGGGTCGCAACTTTTACCATTGTGTTCAGTATTGCCACCCCTAGCTGTGCACCGCCATGTCGGCCACGCCCCCGGCAGGGACACTCATTGTGTCTTTTCCCCTTTAACATTAACCCCTCTGCTGCTGGTTATTATTATTATCATTGCTGTGATTGGCTGCTGATAGTCACGTGGTCGCTCTAGACCGGAGGCGCATGAGCAGCAGGAAGCAATCCTTCTCAGCCGGGCAGAGAGCAGCAGCAGCAGCAGCAGCAGCAGCAGCAGCAGCAGCAGCAGCAGCAGCAGCAGCAGCAGCAGCAGCAGCAGCAGCAGCAGCAGCAGCAGCAGCAGCAGCAGCAGCAGCAGCAGCAGCAGCGTCTCCCCCACATGCAGCAGCTGGGAGGGGCCGGGAGAGTCAGGCAGGATCCCCCCTCTGCGGTGAGTGTCCGCGCGCCGCCGCCTGTATAGCTGCCCCGCCCCCTGAGCCTCTCCTGCGCTAACCAATGAGCGAGCCCCGCTGCTGCAGGGGAAGAACCCCACACATTGTAACTCAGGGAACCTCCGTTACCGGAGCGCGCGCCTGTATAGATGCCCCGCCCCCTCCAGCAGGGACTGAGGCGGGGGCTCAAACACGCCCCCTGAGCCTCTCCTGCGCTAACCAATGTTATTCCATTCCTGGTGGGAGAGGGAGGGGGGATATAGTAGTAGGGGTTACATCCCTGAAAGGAAGCGTGCCATGTTATCTATATAGTTATAGCAGAGGGGGGCTCTGTGTGAGGGGGAGAGGGGGGGCTCTGTGTGAGGGGGAGAGGGGGGGCTCTGTGTGAGGGGGAGAGGGGGGGCTCTGTGTGAGGGGGAGAGGGGGGGCTCTGTGTGAGGGGGAGAGGGGGGGCTCTGTGTGAGGGACCAGGGGGGGGCTCTGTGTGGGGGGAGCTCTGTGTGTGAGGGGGGGGGAGCTCTGTGTGTGAGAGGGGGGGGGCTCTGTGTGAGAGGGGGGGGGCTCTGTGTGTGAGAGGGGGGGGGCTCTGTGTGTGAGGGGGGGGGGGCTCTGTGTGTGAGGGGGGGGGGGCTCTGTGTGTGAGGGGGGGGGGGGCTCTGTGTGTGAGGGGGGGGGGGGCTCTGTGTGTGAGGGGGGGGGGGGCTCTGTGTGTGAGGGGGGGGGGGCTCTGTGTGTGAGGGGGGGGGCTCTGTGTGTGAGGGGGGGGCTCTGTGTGTGAGGGGGGGGGCTCTGTGTGTGAGGGGGGGGGGGCTCTGTGTGTGAGGGGGGGGGGCTCTGTGTGTGAGGGGGGGGGCTCTGTGTGTGAGGGGGGGGGCTCTGTGTGTGAGGGGGGGGGCTCTGTGTGTGAGGGGGGGGGCTCTGTGTGTGAGGGGGGGGGCTCTGTGTGTGAGGGGGGGGCTCTGTGTGTGGGGGGGGGCTGTGAGGGAGCAGGGAGCGGGGGCTCTGTGAGGGAGCGGGGGCTCTGTGAGGGAGCAGGGGGGTGGCTCTGTGTGAGGGAGCAGGGGGGGGGCTCTGTGTGAGGGAGCAGGGGGGGGCTCTGTGTGTGGGGGGGGGCTCTGTGTGTGGGGGGGGGCTCTGTGTGAGGGGGGGGCTGTGAGGGAGCAGGGGCTCTGTGAGGGAGCAGGGAGCGGGGGCTCTGTGTGAGGGAGCAGGGAGCGGGAGCGGGGGCTCTGTGTGAGGGAGCAGGGGGGGGCTCTGTATGAGGGAGCAGGGGGGGGGCTCTGTGTGAGGGAGCAGGGGGGGCTCTGTGTGAGGGAGCAGGGGGGGCTCTGTGTGAGGGAGCAGGGGGGGGCTCTGTGTGAGGGAGCAGGGGGGGCTCTGTGTGAGGGAGCGGGGGGGGGGCTCTGAGAGGGGAGCAGGGGGGGGGCTCTGTGAGAGGGAGCAGGGGGGGGGCTCTGTGAGAGGGAGCAGGGGGGGGGCTCTGTGTGAGGGAGCAGGGGGGGGGCTCTGTTTGAGGGAGCAGGGGGGGGCTCTGTTTGAGGGAGCAGGGGGGGCTCTGTGTGAGGGAGCAGGGGGGGCTCTGTGTGAGGGAGCAGGGGGGGCTCTGTGTGAGGGAGCAGGGGGGCTCTGTGTGAGGGAGCAGGGGGGGGCTCTGTGTGAGGGAGCGGGGGGGGGGGGGCTCTGAGAGGGAGCAGGGGGGGGCTCTGTGAGAGGGAGCAGGGGGGGGGCTCTGTGAGAGGGAGCAGGGGGGGGGCTCTGTGTGAGGGAGCAGGGGGGGGGCTCTGTGTGAGGGAGATTAGGGCGGTTTGGAGAAGGGCTCCCCTCGGAAGATACCGAGAATAGGGCTGACGACAAATGAATAGCGACTGGCTGACAGTTTAGTTTCAAGTATGGTTAAGGCTGCGTCCATAGACGGACATCCCCAATGAGGATGCCTTGAGAGGGGGGCTCACGCAAGCGTCCGCAGGCGTGCTCAGGCTTTGGAGTTTTCAGCCGAGCGGCAAGCTGTTTTTCAGTGTGTGTGTGTCTGTGTCTCCGACTGCAGCAGAGAGATCAGAGCACTGTATGTATGTATGTATGTAAGTATGTATGTATGTATGTATGTATAAAGAGTCTGACCACTCCTCGTGTATCTATTCCAAGATGGTGACTTCCGCATCAGTTGGTATGGCGTTTGTGACAACCCTACGCGATATATATGTTCACCTCAAAAACTGTAGAGAAGAAAGAAAAGACAAGTCACATTATTAACAACTTGTATCTTTTTTCAGCTCTTCCTTTATAAAATAGACATTACTTTGAGACCTCACTAACTGTCCCAATTTTAGGTTTGTTAATTGTGTGAGAAACGAGGAAGAACAGAAGCTTGTGGCGTTGCAGAACCACAGGAAAATCTACTACAGAACCTGCACAGACCTCCCCCCACACACAGAGCTCCTGGTCTGGTATGGAGATGAATATGGGAAAGAGCTTGCTATCAGGTGGGGATACGCTGTGGAAAAGCAACGCGCCAGCACCAGGTAATCAGGAATATGTGTGTTGTGTGGTTTTTACATCTCTATTGTTAAATTGCAAATATTGATAGATCTGCATACACCATTACGGGTCAACTAGAACTTAATATCACTAAACCTGACTTGAGTCAAAGGGCCGGATACATCAAGCTGCTGTATTACCGCCCATATAAAAGTGCCTTTTTATTATCGTGCAATGAATCAGCTTTGCAGCGCCAAAAAATTAAGCACTTTTTATCGGACCTTTTAAAAGCATCGGATCTGATATGAAATGGGCATAATACCGCATTTTCAAGTAAAAACTGCCATACATCAAGTTCTGATATTTATCGGAGCGGGGTGAATGGCAGAAATACCGCAAATATTTTATCACCTACTCCAGGGTGTGTTAGCCCTGTCTTTCCTATGTATAGCGCCCATTATATACATAGGCAAGATAAGCTAAACCAACATGGAATAGATGATAAAATAGTTATTCAGTATATATTAACCCCTTAGTAGTCCATCGGTTTCGATGACTGGCTGACCACAAAGGGGATAATATACACATTACACTACCTACCTCCCTTTGGCACCTTAGTGGCTAGTAAATCAAGGTTAGTTCTTGGTTTGTCCCGCAGGCATAAACCAAAACACTACGGCTCAGATACATCAAATTCTGTTAAAGTCGCATTAATATCGCTCCCGGGGAAATAATAAACTATTACCACAATTTTAAGGTGTTATATATCAAGATTGTAGTAATAATATACTGTGTGCGATATTTGTGCCAATCTTGCGATATGGGAATTAACGCGACCGTTAATGTATTACATACCTCATTGGGTTAATATTTCTATCATAGGCTTCTGTAATGTCTCGTGTTACAGAAACCTATGATCAAAATAACATTAACCCATTTCATGCCGGTGGTTACCAAGGTATACCACAGGCACCAAATGGGTTAATTCTTTATTTTAAAAACATTAGCCAACCCTGTTGACCCCTTTAGTGGCCAGTAAAGCATTGCCATTCTAGTCGCTAAGGTAATTAAGGGGTTAACCCCTCATCACCACCCCCCACCACGGGAAGCCTAACCACCCTCCACGAGGCAACTACCGCCATCACCCATGTCCCCTACCTCCTCCCCCGTTAATGCAGGTACCTACACTACATAGGGCATTTTAAATTGTAAGGCTGACAGAGGTATGTATGTATGTGTGTGTGTGTGTGTGTGTAAGTTTTATTATATTCACACCAGGGAATGTGTGCATCCAGTATACCTCTATAGTAAAGGTAAGTATGGTACTGGCTTTAGCCAGATTTTAATTGCACTACCCACATAAGTGCTTTA
>NC_134497.1:45884668-45929668 GCF_040206685.1 Ascaphus truei
TCCCACAGGCCGCTCCCTTCCCCGGCGCTCTCACCCTCCGGCCTGTCACCCTTCCCCGGCTCTCTCCCTCACCCAGCGCTCTCCCTCACCGGGCGCTCTCCCTCACACACACCGCTCCCTTCCCATGGCTCTCATCCTCCCCCCGGCTCTCACCCTTCCCCGGCGCTCTCCCTCGCACACACCGCTCCCACTCACCCCCCCCCCCCACACAAACACAGAGCACGCTCTCTGCAGCTCTCCCCTCACACAGGCCGCTTCCCATCCCGAGAGCGCTCCTCCGGCTCTCTCCGCCTCTCCCTTGAAAGGCAGAGCACCTCCTCACCGGAGCCTCTCAGCCTTGCCGGGGGTAACGTACACCGCTGAGGAGCCGAGGTGGAGGAGGAGGGCGGCCGGTACCCGGAGGAAGAGGAGGAGCGTGGCCGGGTGCAAGGTGAGGAAACGCAGGGGAATGGGTTCTTTAACGCGTCCCTGACTCCCCCCCTCCCTGCCCTTTGCCCCCTGCCCTCCCTCCCCCCTGCCCTTTGCCCCCTGCCCTTTGCCCACTTCCCTCCCTCCCCCTTCCCTTTGCCTCCTTCCCTCCCTCCCCCTTCCCTTTGCCCCCTGCCCTGCCCTTTGCCCCCCCCTCCCTCTGCCCTTTGCCCTCCCTCCCTGCCCTTGCCCCCCCTCCCTCCCTGCCCTTGCCCCTCCCTGCCCTTTGCCCCCCCCCCTCCCTCCCTGGACTTTGCCCCCCCCTCCCTCCCTGGACTTTGCCCCATCCCTGCCCTTTGCCCCCCCCTCCCTCCCTGCCCTTTGCCCCCCCTCCCTCCCCTTTGCCCCCCCTCCCTCCCCTTTGCTCCCCCTCCCTCCCCTTTGCCCCCCCTCCCTCCCCTTTGCCCCCCCTCCCTCCCTGCACTTTGCCCTCCCTGCCCTTTGCCCCCTCTCCCTCCCTGCCTTTGCCCCCTCCCCTTTGCCCCCCTCTCCCTCCCTGCCCTTTGCCCCCCTCTCCCTCCCTGCCCTTTGCCCCCCTCTCTCTCCCTGCCCTTTGCCCCCTCTCCCTCCCTGCCCTTTGCCCCCCTCTTCCTGCCCTTTGCCCCCTCTTCCTACCCTTTGCCCCCCCTCTCCCTCCCTGCCCTTTGCCCCCTCTCCCTCCCTGCCCTTTGCCCCCCTCTCCCTCCCTGCCCTTTGCCCCCCTCTCCCTCCCTGCCCTTTGCCCCCCTCTCCCTCCCTGCCCTTTGCCCCCCTCTCCCCCCCCGCCCTTTGCCCTTTGCCGCCCCCCCCTGCCCTTTGGCCCCCCCTGCCCTTTGCCCCCCTCCGGCCTTTGCCCCCCCCTGCCCTTTGCCCCCCCCTCCCTCCCTGCCCTTTGCCCTCCCTGCCCTTTGCCCTCCCTGCCCTATGCCCTCCCTCCCTGCCCTTTGCCCTCCCTCCCTCCCCTTTGCCCTCCCTCCCTGCCCTCCCTCCCTGCCCTTTGCCCTCTTGCCCCCCCCTGCCCTCTTGTCCCCCTTCCACGGCCGGGCAACGCTGGGTATATCAGCTAGTGTGTGTATGTGTGTATATATAGATATATATATATAATTTCTAGAAAACAAAAAGGGACAGCGCGGGCTCCATAGTGTAAAAAGTAGAAGGTTTTATTAACGAGGTCACTCACAGCAATTCGGTAGAACATGCGCATTGGACGCGAGCATCAGTCTCCTGTTGTTCGTCTGCCGGTATGGAGCTCCTGTCTCGTAGCTGGAGGCATGTAGACATCTTTCCTCAACCACAGTCGGGTACCTCCGATGGTGTGCGTCCACGCAACGGCTCCCCGGCACAATGAAACACGCTCTCCTAGTTCCGCAATTACACAGCTCCCCTCCGTAGTATCAGAGAACCAATGAAACAGGTTTGTGGCTCAGCCAATCCCATTCAGTCCTTACGCAGTTTATCGCAAAAAGTGGCGGTGACTTTTTCAGAGGATATGGAATGATATAATAATCATACCTTTTATATAGTCCAAATTGGGTTATTACTAATTGCTTCAGCTACCATCCTTAATAAGTGGATCAGAGTGACTATTGGTCAAACGGCTTGGAATTAAATGGCTACACACATACAATATTAAAATTACAAAAATGTAACAAAAAACAGCTGCCACAACATAAAGGAATTGGACTGAGGCAGGGGAGAATAGCAATCCTAATACATAAATTATAATTACGATTTAATAATAAACCAAGGAACCACAATAATAAATACTACCATAAAATTAAAATATATAAACATAAAAGAAAATCCAATGTTTATTGAACAAGTAAAAGCTTGTGGACACATACAGATGGGAATAGCTAAAGAAGTGGCAACAGATAAATTGATGAAAATGTAAATCAAATGCTGCCTAAAACCTGTGGTTTCCCTAAACCACATTAACTACTGAACTGAACCTAATGGTGTTCATGGCGAATATTGATAAATAGTGTAATATAATGTGCAGATAACCCAGTGATAAAATATATTAACACTGATTACACATCTACTGCTGCTCCATGGGACCGAATCCTCTGGGCTGTAGGCTCCTGGTTAACCTCATATGCAGAAGAAAACACAGATGCCAACCCAATAGTGCATTAACATTTACTTGATGCAATACATACAACATACAGGGGAAAGGAAACACTCACACTCCCCATTGTTTAAATCGCAGAGTGACAATGGGCGCACTCAGCCCTACTCAAGACTCGGCTTCCTGATGTATGTGTGTATGCAGGCACAGTCCTTCCCGATCGCGTATCTCACTCGCGTCAGGGGATGCTCCGCCTCCTTCACACGTCTGCCAATGGGAGTCCTTGCAGAGTTGGTACGGTGGCCGTGTGTGTGTGTAACCATATGTTAAATTATATTATTAATAATTTCTCCTAACGAGTGAAATGACTAGAGAAATAACTGAGTGATATCATATAACTCAATAAGCAAAAATGTTAGATATCTTTATCTATATCTAATCACTTGTGAGCACATTCACATGTCTTACACAGGTCTGCAACCCTGCCTTTTACCATTATCATCTAGCATACAGTGCTTCCACTGTGGCAAGGGATTCTGGGAAATGACATGCAATTGAGCACATTCACCTTTTGCCTGAAATCCATTTTTACATGGAACCCTTATAGGCTAATGCTTGCTGTTCATACAGCTTTTAAGCACAGCAAGGGATTAGATGTAAAGCCAGTAAAACCACTCTGACAGCTGTTTCGACCTTTTGGGTCTCATCAGTGTGAGGCTGGTTGTACTGGCTCTGTACAGTCGCCTTTTTCAAATTGCAGAGCCAGTACAGCTAGCCGCACACTGATGAGACCCAAAAGGTCGAAACAGCTGTCTGTGAGTGGTTTTATATATTGGTATAGCTTAATTAAGTCTGAATAACAACTGTGATGTCAAATACAATAATTGGGCATTTAGTTCCTGATTTAACAATGGAGATTTAGCAGAAAGTTGGGTCGTCCTATAACTATTAGAGACCTGGTACATGGTGCGGTAACGGGAACACCCGGTTACTGATATGTGAGCTTCTAATGAGACATGTATTCTATTCATTGTACAAACAGTTTAATTATACCTTTACAACTGAAACTATCGACTTAGTATCTATCAAAGGAGTTGAAAAGATTTTTGCCACTTTAATTGGTGTTTTGCAGCTAGTGAGATTTCCTTTTAAATCGTTAAATATTATGATCCACTTTAAATGTATGATCCACTATATCTACTCTCCCGGCCCAAATGCTGCACGTGTTGTGCTAAACCCTTCATTTTTACAATGTACGTCTGCAGTTTACTTTCATCCTGAACTTTTTGTGATATGCCAACTTACCTCTCCTGCATGACCTTTTGTAAGACAGTTTGTGTAACAGTGAATTTTTTGTCTCGTCTAGTACAAAGACAAGCTCCAATAATCCACCCATGCCAGCACTGCGAGGTTGCTTTTAGCAGTCAGGATTACCTCCTCAAACATCTGAAGTTCCAACACCCAAATGAGTATATGGAAAAGATGAGGACAGAACAATCTTGCAACATTCCAATAAATATGACAGAAAATGCATCTTTCAACCAGTCAGGGCAATTAATAAACAATGTAACTGCTTCTCATTCCAAAAGATATATATTAGCAGCTGCCACAGGAAAAGATCTTGGAGAAAGTGGGAAGAATCTGACTTGGTTATCAGACCAGAACCCACAGAAATGGACACAGATCAGAGAGAGACAGCATGTATGTGGGGAATGTGGGAAGGGATTTAGTGACTTATCCAGCCTGAACAGACACAAGAGGACACACACAGGGGAGAGACTGCATGTATGTGGGGAATGTGGGAAGGGATTTAGTTGGTTATCCAGCCTGAACATACACAAGAGGATACACACAAGGGAGATGCCGCATGTATGTGGGGAATGTGGGAAAGGATTTAGTCAGTTATCCCACCTGAGCATACACAAGAGGACACACACAGGGGAGAGACCACATGTGTGTGGGGTATGCGGAAAGGGATTTAGTCAGTTATCCAACCTGAACATACACAAGAGGAGACACACAGGGGAGAGACCGCATATGTGTGGGGAATGTGGGAAGGGATTTAGTGACTTATCCAACCTGAACACACACAAGAGGACACACACAGGGGAGAGACCGCATGTATGTGTGGAATGTGGGAAGGGATTTAGTGTGTCATCCAGCCTGAACACACACAAGAGAACACACACAGGGGAGAGACCGCATGTATGTGGGGAATGTGGGAAGGGATTTAGTGACTTATCCCACCTGAACATACACAAGAGGACACACACAGGGGAGAGACCGCATGTATGTGGGGAATGTGGGAAGGGATTTAATCAGTTATCCCACCTGAACACACACAAGAGAACACACACAGGGGAGAGACCGCATGTATGTGGGGAATGCGGGAAGGGATTTAGTGACTTATCAAACCTGAACATACACAAGAGGACACACACAGGGGAGAGACCGTATGTATGTGGGGAATGTGGGAAGGGATTTAGTCGGTTTTCCAGCCTGGACACACACAAGAGGAGACACACTGGGGAGAGACCGCATGTATGTGGGGAATGCGGGAAGGGATTTAGTGACTTATCCCACCTGAACATACACAAGAGGACACACACAGGGGAGAGACCGCATGTATGTGGGGAATGCGGGAAGGGATTTAGTGTGTCATCCAGCATGAACATACACAAGAGGACACACACAGGGGAGAGACCGCATGTATGTGGGGAATGTGGAAAGGGATTTATTCAGTTATCCAACCTGAACAGACACATGAGGACACACAGGGGAGAGACCTTTCTCTAAAGCCAGGCATGTTATAACTTTTTCAATGCAGGTTATTTGTATCATTCTTACTGTAGTTTTATTGAAAGAAAAATGTTCTTAATGTTTTATATTTCCATGCTGCTGGTCCTAATAAAATGTGTTCCCCATTATGCTGAAGCTGTCTGTAGTCTCACTTAGCTGTGAATCGGAATAGTTTCGCCGTGACCAATTGGCCGCCGGCATTCTTACAGAAACATGGCTAACCCCTAAAACCCCTGATGCAATTATCGCCATTCAGGGATACTCCATTTATAGGAGAGATAGGTCAAAGAGAGGACAAGGGGTGTTATTTTATATTGCAGACACCTTACAATTTACACTGTTAAATTGCCCCCCAAGCCCACCCTCTTTTGAAATTCTAGTTGGCAAAATCTGCCTCCCCTGTTCTAAACCTATCCTGCTTGCTGGCATCTACTGCCCCTCTACGATCCCTGACTGATATCATCCAGTTTATTGGCTCCATTTCCTCTCTGAATGAGAACAGTGAGCTGCTAGTTCTTGGGAATTTCAACTTCAATTGGCTTGACCCAAAATCCAGATACAACTCAAGTCGCTTAACCTATTGCAACTCATTTCCCAACCCACACGGACAATCCTGCAATTGCACAACCATTCCTTGCTAGACTGGATTCTCTCCTCAATCCCCAGCAGAATCCAATCCTCTGGCATCCTTCCTGATATTTTCAGTGACCATGCAATAGTGTATGTACTGTGTAAGGAAAATTAAACCGCCCCATTCAAGCCCTAAAGTTCTCATTAGAACATTTAGAAACTTTAACCCACAACAGTTTCTGGATGACTTTACCAACTGCCCATGGCACAGAATCGATTTAATTCCCGACCCTGATTCTGCGCTCGAATATTTCCAATCCGAGTTCTTAAAACTCTGCGATACCCATGCTCCACTACGCAAAATAAGGGTACGGAGTGCCCACCTTCCATGGGTTACAACTGACCTTATAGCACTCTACCAGTTCAGGGATACCTTGTGGAAAAGCTACAAAGTAACTGGCACTACCAAGGATCTTAATCACTACAGATGCCTGCGGAACATGTGCACAAGGCAAACAAGGCACGCAAAAGCACAATATTACTATGACAATCTCCACCAGAATACATCAAACCCAGCTAACTTCTGGAAGGTTATCAACAATATATTCCAGCCTTCTAACCATCAACAACCAAGTAATATCACTAAGGGGGATATTACTGTGACAAACCCCACTGACATTGCAAATGCATTCAATGATTACTTTGTGGGGTGTGCTACTAACTTATTAGCGAAACGCAGCCCAAACCACAAACCTGAATCTCATCCTGGGAGTACCCACATAGCCCCATCCCCTCCCAACACTGCCCACAATTTTCAATTTGGCCCAGTATCCGAAGAGGAGATTACACAAGCGCTCCTCAAATTAAAACTAAGCAGCCAATGTGGACCTGATTTACTACAATCTAGGTTCCTACGACTTGGTGCCCCAGCCATTGCCAAACCAATTGCTTCCATAGTCAACTCTATCCTGTCTGCAGGCCAGAGTTTTCCCAATCTTCAAAAGTGGGGACAAATCACTCACAAACTACAGGCCAATCTCTATCCCAATTCTATCCAAAGTCATGGCAAAATGTGTCCACTCCCAATTAAGCAATTCGCCCCAAACACTCCACCATAACTACCCTGCTAAAAGTTTGCAATGAAATCCAGTGTGGAATGGAACGGGGACAACTCACTGGTGCAGTATTCCTAGATTTTGCAAAGGCTTTTGATACTGTTGATCATGCTATCCTGCTTAACAAACTCCAGAGCTCTGGAATAGGGAAGCATGCTTTAAACTGGTTTCAGTCCTACCCATCAGGTAGATCCCAACATGTGTCCATCTCAGGCTCTAACTCCAACCCCCTGGATATCACCTGTGGTGTCCCGCAAGGCTCTGTTCTGGGGCCCCTACTCTTCTCAGTGTTCATCAATGATCTTCCCACAGCTTGTAAGGAAGCCTCAATACACATGTATGCAGATGACACAATCCTATATGCACACAGCCATAGCCTCTCCGACCTTGTACACAAACTTCAGTCTGACTTTTTGAGACTCGAAAACTGGATTTCCCAAAACAAACTGTTTTTAAACACTGACAAGACTGTAACAATGGTGTTTGGGACCAAGACTACATTTTTAAAGCTTCTAGCGACTGAGCTCCAGATTAGAACCAACACTAACACCACCCTAACCCCTGTCACAAGTTTTAAATACCTGGGCATATGGTTTGACTCCCACTTAACATTTGGGATGCACATTGATACCCTGACAAGCAAGACCTATGCCAAACTAGGGGTACTTTACAGGAACAAATCCTCCCTAAGTCTCCTGGTCAGAAAGCGTATTGCACAGCAGATGCTAATGCCAATTATTGACTATGGAGACATAGTATATGGCTCGGCACCTCAAACCCACCTTAGCAAACTTGACACCCTCTACAATTCAATTTGTCGTTTTGTTCTTCAATGCAACTATAACACACATCACTGCGAAATGCTCAAAGAACTAGATTGGTCATCACTCGAGTCTAGGCGCAAAGTTCACCTTTCCTGTCTTGCCTTTAAATTCTTTATGGGCAAGCTACCCAGCTATCTGAACAAGCTCCTCATCCCTACCACATGCAGCACTTATCTGAGATCAGACTCCAAAAGATTGGTCATGGTCCCAAGGCTCAACAAAGTATCCAGCCGCTCCTCCCTCTCTTACCGTGCACCCCAAAACTGGAACAACCTACCAGAGACTCTCACATCCCCCACCAGTTTAAGTTCTTTCAAATCTAAGGCTGTCTCACATTTTTATCTGGTCTGTAACTGTTTCATACGCCCATAATATATATTTTCTTTAACTGTGCACGCAATGTCTTGTATATAATGTATACCCTGTTCATTTATGTAACTGTACTTGTAACCATGTATTATTTGTCTTAACTCTGTGCCCAGGACATACTTGAAAACGAGAGGTAACTCTCAATGTATTACTTCCTGGTAAAATATTTTATAAATAAATAAATTAGGCCACAGACTGTTTTGGGTAGGGGGTTTTATGGTAAGAGCTTGAGTTAGGGATTTTAGGGTAGGGCGTTTACCTTAACAGCAAAGTGGCCAGCGGTGGGAAGAGTTGAGGTGAAATGGCCGCGACCAAATGTCCTAGAGTGTCCTGTGAATACTGAAGTGGAGGACAGAGACACGACTAACGTCCCCAGTGAGGGACATTAATGCAGCCGCCTTTACATACTGTACTGCCATGTTCCTTTAATATCTCGAGAGCAGCAAGGGCTGACCATCTATTTCACAGGTTATATGTTGAAATGAAAATGCACCTGAGGGGGTTAAGTGTCCCTTTGTTAACGACATATACATATGCAGTAATGATGTAACAAGTGGTGCCACCTCGCACCTCGGGTCCTTTCCCACTGATGGTTACACTTGCACACCTCTATGGCAGAGATCCCTGTTACACATGCGCTGGCGTTACCTCCCCACAAGCACATTGCCAGGCTGAGGGAGGTGTTCATATGGGAATCTGAGGCCAAATCTATGGTCTGAGTCCAGGAGACACACCCAACTTTATTTTGTATTTGTAACTCTAACCCAGAATGAAAAGCATTTAGCTGAGGGGGGCACGGGACTGTGGGGAGCACGGCACTGGAGTGTAGGGGCACGAGACACGAAGCCCCTCGTTCAAAGTGAGCATTGTGTTACCAGGCAGATGTGGCAGATCTCTCTATCCCCCATACAATACCGTTTTTACGCGAAATCAGGGACAGCACTCGGGTAAGTCAGGTGAAAGAGTTTTGTATTGAAACGAAATGACACTGAAAACCGACGTTTCGGTCCCACAAATGGGACCTTTCTCAAGGTGGTGTAGTGAGTGAAAGACAGTGTAACACACAAATGCCCTACATGTCAGGTGTGGCTAATGGCTCTTAATTGCAACCAATTATGTAATTAATTAAATGATTGAACCAGGCAAAAGCCCGCCCAACCTCCGTTCCTGCAGACGCTTTGGAATGCGTTTCTAGCCTCCTAGATTCCGGTATGCAGACGTCTGGAACGGAGGACTCAGCAGTATTTTTTGGTAGTACATACTGATACTATACTCTCTGTTTTGTGTGTCTGTCTGATTTCCCCCACATATACCTGCTTGGGATGATGAACTGAGCCTATGCGTTGGAGGACTTCCCCTTTTCTTTACCATTTATTTAGGAGGTGTTGAAATCACCTCCCTGGACTCTAGCAGCAGGACTCTTCAGATACTGGATTACTGTGTAATAATATATTGTTTTATACATTTTTTTATTGTGTACTGTGGTAGTTGGTTGGCGCTACTTTTTCTATGCTACTAATCCAACGTTGCAACCCATTCTCTGAGATGTGGCGGCCATCTTGGGTTCAATGCGCATGCGTAGAAGGTTTAAACACGTCCCGATCCTGCTTCTGACATATACACTGCTTCCGAAGAGCCTAAAACAGTAATTCAGCTGTCGGAACTGATCTAGACATCGCTGTAAGAAGAAACACACTGAAAACAACATGCTAAAACACCCAAATTGTGCTCAAAAATCGTGCTGAAAGTACATATATATACACAATGATGATGTAGCTGGAACACCAATAAAGTAATGGTCACTGATTAAAGTAATAGTCACTGATATACAAAAATGCAGATACCTTAGACAGGATGTCTAAGCTCCCAGTCATATTATGGCAAGTTGCCACAATCAATGTCCACCTGTAATAATAATAGCATGTTCTTGCTAGTTGTACACAGCGTTTTACAGAGACATTTTGCAGGCACAGGTCCCTGCCCTGAGGAGCTTACAATCTATGTTTGTGGTGCCTGAGGCACAAGGAGATAAAGTGACTTGCCCAAAGTCACAAGAGCAAGACATCGGGAATTGAACCAGGCTCCCCTGTTTCAAACTCTCAGTGCCAGTCAGTGTCATTACTCACTGAGCCACTCCCTCTCCCTAATAAAGAGATATAAACAATGAGGTCATATAATGAAATAAACTGCCAAAGCCAATGTCCACCTGTAATGCCTATGGAGTGATATGAGGTGATGTTCTGAAAGAAGCGGTAAATCATCGTAGCTTCAAGCTGTAGGAGTGCTTAATTCCGGTTGCCTCCTCTTCCAGATATTTGAGCCTGGACAATAGGCATACAACGTAATGTCGCTAGTCCATGTTTATGCTCCTTGAAATGTCTGGCCACAGGTTTGTGGGTGAGATGCTCGTTACCCTCAGTGTCTGCCAGGGCTTTCCGGATGGCTGACTGGCGAAGACTCTGACTTTCTTTAAACATTCTCATGGTCTTCCCCACATAATTGTAAGGAATCTGGGAACACGTCCTCCGAGGCATGTTCCCTCCTTACCTGCTGCAGCACGCCTCCCCACTCTGTTTACAGAGCGCGCACGCACCCGCAGCTCTTCACTCCGTGCCACGGAGCTTGGCTCCGCCCCCCGGTCACGTCGCGCGTCTATCACACGTAGCGCGCGCATGTGACGGCGTGCACCGCTCCCCAGCTGCGTGTCAACAGTTCTAAGTGCACTTGTCTCATGCAGCCAATCCCTGCCTCCGCAGAGGCTGTGCCTCTACTCCTCCCCCGCCTCATTGGTTTCTGTTTTCTGTAAAAGACTTTCACTTTCACTTCCTCATTGCTGAGCATAACCTGTGTAGCCTTGTGTTCCTGCGTTCTGTTTTGCCTTGCCTTGTGCCTTGCTGTTTCTCTCTAGTTGCTTTCTTGTGTACCGACCCGGCTTGATTATTGGACCCTCTCTGGATAACGACCCCGGCTTGGATATTGGACCCCCTCTGGATAACGACCCCGGCTTGCCCCTGACTACCCGCATCTCTCCAACCCTGATCACAGCTCTTTGACACGCTACCACTCTCCCGGCCCAACCCCTGACCACGGCACAATGGACACTGACCATTCTCCTGGCTCCGCCCTTGGATTCCTGCAAGTATCTGGACTAACCCAATCTCTCCATCCTAGACCCGGCTACACTGACTATCCACCCCCCAGGCGTGCTTCCGCTGCTGTGGGTGCGCAATTTCGTACTTTCCCACCTCAGTACCGTGGTCCCGCCTTGTTCGTGGTGAGCGCAAGCGTTACAGTATGCTCTGTCCAATGAACATGGACCCCCCTGAGGTTCGCCAGGCCCTAGCCTCAATCGCTGAGCGCTTCCAGTATTTTGAGAATCAGATTGATTCCTTAACTCAAAGTGTTGCAACCATTTCTTCACGACAATCTCTGTCCCAAATAATTAGTACTGCAACCTTCTCTTCCGCTACCTCAAAAGTATCCCCACTTCTTGAACCTCGTCTTCCTACCCCCAATCGTTATGCGGGTGACCCCCATGGCTGTAGAGGTTTCCTCAATCAATGTGATATACAATTCGAGTTAACCCCTTCATGTTTCTCTTCTGATAGATCCAAGGTGGCATACATTATTGCCCTGCTGACCGGTGATGCCCTGACGTGGGCATCTCCCATCTGGGAGCAGAAGCCAGAGCTCACGCAGGATTTCGTACGCTTCAAGAAAGAATTTAGATGGTCTTTGACACCCCAGGCCGGAAGGTTACTGCAGCATCTTCCCTGTTTTATATTTCACAGGATCACAGATCGGTCGCAAAATATGCCCTTGAGTTCCGGACCATTGCCGCAGAGAAAGGCTGGAATGATGAAGCCTTATCAGCAGCCTTCTGGAAGGGTCTGTCTGAACCTCTTAAGAATGAATTGGCCGCCCAGGAACAACCTACCGACCTGGAGGAACTTATTGCCGTGTGTATTAGAGTTGATCAGCGCCTCCAGGAGAGGGGCTGAACGTCATCGTCCACGTTCTCGTCTTGCTAATGTTTCCATCCTAACATGTATACCGTGGGAAAGAAGGGGGAGGGATAGGAAAGGTAGATGAACCTCTGCTCAAGCTGGAATCCTAGTATTAGTATGTAGTAATGTAGATAAGGTGCTTGACTGAGAATTGTATTAATAATGGACCAGAAGAAAAAGAACTCAGTTGAAATAGCACTCACTTATCTTAAATGATAAATGTATTAATTAAAATTATCTTTAATGGAATTAATGTTTAAAATAAATTGGTGCATAGAAAGGAGTAAAAATTGATCATGACACAATCTGTCAGATGAATAGAGTTATGTCACTAGTAGCGATGACACAATCTGTCAGATGAATAGAGTTATGTCACTAGTAGCGATGACACAATCTGTCAGATGAATAGAGTTATGTCACTAGTAGCGATGACACAATGTGTCAGATGACTGGAACTATGCCAGCTGTAGCAGGTCGCTACCATTAGATAGACCCCTATTGTCGGTCTAGATATGGCAGTGTCAAATTGCTTGAATCTAGTATAGATAAGTAATTATACTCCCCCTTGGCCGGGGAGAGGAATAAAGTAGTGTGAGGCTGCGAATAAACTGTCTATTCAAATGCTATATATTATATCCTAGAACAGCAATGTATGCTATGATGATAGGGAGTACTAGTCTTTCTCTTAATCCGAGTGACACAGCATGGCTATATAGAGTAGAGGGCAAATCAGCTGCAGCTATTCTGCCTATTCTCCCTATATAGATGTGTAGCCAAATTTTGCTGTGTTATTACCCATGCTCGGAACCTCCGTGGTTTCAGTTAGCATGGAAGGTATGATCAGATACAGCGAATTGCTGATATATCTGTGGTAGTAGCGGGTAACAGATGTCTAATACTGACTGCGTGTCAGCTGTTTGCCCTGTTGGGTAATGTTGCACACATGGATGATTCCTGCTACTAATCTCCGTATTAGGTATCGTAGGTGCTTGCTAGACCTGTTGAGTGCGCACTTACCTTCAGCCCAGGAGTCTTGACAAAGCAGCAGATGCGAAACGATCGTCGACGGGGCTCTTTTGAACCTTTTGGCAGTGTCAGCTTTATTATACTCTATCAGTGGTGGATAATACTTTACTATAAGGTTGCGATATTGAGGAGAATGGCTCTGAACGCCATCGGTATAGTCTTTCAACAGGTCTAGCAGGGTTTATCAAGGTGTGATAAAGGGGTCCAGCCCAAAACGCGTAGGTGGGATACCTGCTGCGACTATGGGGGACCTTGTCTGATCATTTTTATGGAATAAAGATCTTTTTTGCTTCCGTGAGCCTCCTCCTGTTTTTCTCGGCAGCGCACTGCCCTTTTTCTTCACCTGTTCTCTTCTTAAACCGGTCTTCCAAAGTTCCAGGTTCCCCGATGGCTCTTCTAAACCAAACCACAACCCGTGATGGAACAAGGCCAAGAAGAATTTGAAATTCAGTCAATTATAGACTCAAGAAGGTCCCGAGGATCGGTCCAATACCTGGTACATTGGAGAGGGTTTGGACCAGAAGATAGATCTTGGATACCCCATCACCAGGTCCACACTCCCGCTTTGTTAAGACGGTTCCACACCAAGTTTCCGCAGAAGCCATTTGGGAGTCATCCTGAGGCCGCTCCTCAAGGGGGGGTACTGTAAGGAATCGGGGAACATGTCCCCCACAGCGTTCTCTACTTACCTGCTGCAGCGTGCCTCCCTGCTCTGTTTAGAGAGCGTGCGCGCACCTGCAGCTCTTCACTCCGTGACACGGAGCTTGGCTCCACCCCCCGTTGTGTCACGCACCTCTGTCACGAGTAGCACGCGAACGTGACGGCGTGCACCGCTCCCCAGCTGCAGGTCAACAGTTCTAAGTGCCCACTTGTCTCCTGCAGCCTATCCCAGCCTCCACAGAGGCCGTGCCTCTGCTCCGCCCCCTGCCTCATTGGTTCCTGTTTCCTTTAAAAGACTTTCACTTCCTCATTGCTGAGCATAACCTGTGTAGCCTTGTGTTCCTGTGTTCTGTTTTGCCTTGCCTTGTGCCTTGCTGTTTCTCTCTAGTTGCTTTCTTGTGTACCAACCCGACTTGATTATTGGACCCTCTCTGGATAATAACCCCGGCTTGAATATTGGACCCCCTCTGGATAACGACCCCGGCTTGCCCCTGACTACCCGCACCTCTCCAACCCTGACCACGGCTCTTGGACACACTACCACTCTCCCGGCTCCAACCCACGACCACGGCACAACGGACACTGATCATTCTCCTGGATCCGCCCCTGGATTCCAGGAAGTATCTGGACTAACCCAATCTCTCCAACCCAGACCCGGCTACGCTGACTATCCACCCCCCCAGGCGTGCCTCCGCTGCTGTGGGTACGCAGTTTCGTACTTTCCCACCTCAGTACTGGGGTCCCGCCTTGTTCGTGGTGAGCACAAGCATTACAATAATATAGTCCACAGGGGCACCGTATGAAGTATACAACGTATCTGGACTCACAGTTCATACATTCTTTGATTTTTATATGGTTGCCATTATGGGGATGCGTGAATGAATTCCCTAGAATCTAGTATTGGCATACGTGACATTTATGGATGCCCACTGATCTTGTCAACCATGTTGTTTTTCCCGCATATTTGGTTGTCGGGTCCGCTTGAGTCAAATATTCTCCAAGATAACGTCCTCTCCGGTAGCAGAATCACGGTGGCTGAACAAAGTTCTTTCCCATATGCTTACCAACCTAACCAACTACTACAGAGCTCTCTACAGGCAGAAAAGGAAAGCATCGGTGCAGACTTCCTTAAAGAGAAAATCATCCACTCCACATGGGACTCCTGGGAGCAGTCCATCTACATCACCTCCAAGAAGTCCTTCCCAATCCCCTCCAAGAAGCCCTACTAAATCCCTTCTATAAAGCCCTTCCAAATGTATTTATTTATTTAATTTATAAAATGTTTTACCAGGAAGTAATATGCACATGTGGATGTGATGTTGCACACCATGAAAATAATAAATGATACCTGCATTTACCGGGGCTCCTGGTTCAGGGAATACCTGTCTAAAGAATCCTGTACTTGAACAAAGTGGATGATCCAGGGCACTGCGGATTTTCAAAATAGAATGTATTAGTCAGAACAGCACAACGTTTCGACCATCTGCGTGGTCTTTCTCAAGTGACAATCATGCAGATGGTCGAAACCTTGTGCTGTTGTGACTAATAAATTCTATTTAGAAAATCCGCAGTGCCCTGGATCATCCACTTTATTACCTGGAAGTAATACATTGAGAGCACCTCTCGTTTTCAAGTATGTCCTGGGCATAGAGCTAAGATGAAAAATAGTAGATGGTTACAAATACGTCACCTAGTCCTATACCTGTGATAGAACACAGGGTTTTAAACTACTGTTGCATTCATGATGAGTTTTATCATCCAATTGAATGCTTAATATGCACAATGTAACAAAACCCTTTGGGGCCAGCAATGCATAAGGCTGCGCTTATAGTGCCGGCGATGCAACGTCGCGGCAAAACAAATGCATTGCCGCCGTCGCGTGCGCTTATAGTAGAAGCGATGCGATGGCTTGGTCGTGATCGCTGGAAATCAAGTCAATTTGATTTTTCCAGCGACCGCAGCGTGACGTCACCATCGCCGTCGCTGTCACTATAAGCGCAGCCTAAGAATGAACAAGATGCACATCTTCAATCCTATATAACTACCAATACTAGAGCCTATTAATAACCTAATTCTGTGATTATAATAATGCATGAAGGCACGTGTCTCTACAAAAGCTCTCGCAAGTGTCGCCCTTCCACCCCAGCAGGGCCCCATGTGTGGCCCCCAACTCCAGTGGGGGTCCAAGTGTTGCCCCCTGCCCTAGTGTTGATCCTCACCTCCGTGGGTGCTCATGTGCAGCCGCTCACCCCATTGGGAGCACAAGTGTAGCTTCCCACCCCAGTGGGGGCCCATGTGCAGCCCCCCAACCCAGTGGGGGGACCATGTGTAGCCCCCCAACCCAGTGGGGGGACCATGTGTAGCCTCCCACCCCATTGGGGGCCCATGTGCAGCCCCCCAACCCAGTGGGGGGACTATGTGTAGCCCCCCAACCCAGTGGGGGGACCGTGTATAGCCCCCCCCACCCCAATAAATGTATTAAACACCCCAACAGCTATGGCATATACCCCACAGAGCTTACAATCATTTATACCTGTGTTACCGGGAGAGAATGGGACCCCCCGGGGTCACACAGAACCGCCCCTGTGATTAAGGCCGAGCAGCGCGTATAGCGATAGCGGTTATTATTTATGTCAGTGGCAGACACATTGATGGTAAAGGTTACGCACAGAATGTAATGGGTTTGTTAATCGCCGAATTAAACATCACGTGTTAGCTATTTGCACAAAGGGAACCTACATTCTGCCGCCATCTTATGTTATAAAGGTAACTTTCGGGGGGGAAGGGGGTGACACCACTCGAGGGCAAGGACCCCCACTCTCTCTCTAGCAATCACTTGACTTATGAACAGCACTTGTAATACACCTCAGGTGTGTGGTTACTGTAACATTGCACCTTTCCATACAAAGCAATCTCTTTTTAATGACACATGGGATAAAGATAATTAATAATTATATAAAATATTTCTTAACATTTTCTATGAACATCTGGCTTTGCATGTCCTCATCACTTGAGGTCCTCCCTGCTGCGCAGGGCTATGATGGGGCATATCTGGCCTGCCATTGGCTGTGCATAGGGTTGCCAGGTGTCCGGTTTTCACCCGGACAGGCTGGTAATTCTGCTTCCTGTCCGGTATAAAATTGGAGGTAATACCGGATACGGACATGTTTCAGTGCTGTCTGCGTCCTGCCAGGAGATAAGGTAAGGACACAATACAACGTGGGGGTATATTTGATATGTATTGGGGGAGGTGGGGTATATTTGATATGTATTGGGGGAGGTGGGGTATATTTGATATGTATTGGGGGAGGTGGGGTATATTTTATATGTATTGGGGAGGTGGGGTATATTTTTTATGTAATGGTGGAGGTGGGGTATATTTTATATGTATTGGGGGAGGTGGGGTATATTTTATGTATTGGGGAGGTGGGGTATATTTTATATGTAAAGGGGGAGGTGGGGTATATTTGATATGTATTTGGGAGGTGGGGTATATTTTATATGCATTGGGGAGGTGGGGGTATATTTTATATGTATTGGGGGAGGTAGGGTACATTTTATATGAATTGGGGAGGTGGGGGTATATTTTATATGTATTGGGGTGATGGGGTATATTTTATATGTATTGGGAAGGTGGGGGTATATTTTATATTTATTGGGGTGGTGGGGGTATATTTTATATTTATTGGGGTGGTGGGAGTATATTTAATATGTATTGGAGAAGTGGGGGTATATTGTATATGTATTGGGGGAGGTGAGGGTATATTGTATATGTATTGGGGTGGTGGGGGTATATTTGATATGTATTGGAGAGGTGGGGGTATATTTTATATGTATTGGGGGAGGTGAGGGTATATTGTATATGTATTGGGGTGGTGGGGGTATATTTGATATGTATTGGGGTGGTGGGGGTATATTTGATATGTATTGGGGTTGTGGGGGTATATTTTATATGTATTGGGGTCTAGGGGTATATTTTATATGTATTGGGGTGGTGGGGGTATATTTATGTAGCCCTTGTACCCCCTGGGTTTAGAAACTACCTGTGCTGCTGTCACCTGTTGGGCTACCAGGAGGCCTGAGCCTCTGCCACTGGGAGTCTGGGTGTAAGGAATCCACAACTGAGTTTACTGGTTGCCTTGCCTTGCAGACCTGGGCAGTCTTGGAGCAATCCCCCTGGTATCTACAGCAGCTGTGCAAGCTATTTACTGCAGCTACAGCCTGTGCTCTCTCATTGGAAGAATGCTCTTACACTCCCCCTCCTGGGATTGGCACCGCTGGCTTTTATATACTGCATTCACACAATGCTTCTCTGCCGAGCATATTTGTAGACGGACGTTCACAGAGGTACACAATTGGAGGCTTTTATAAGGTGGAATTATAATAAGGCTTTATTGTGCCTTTTCCTTTTCATCAGGAAATCATCCAAACACAGGGGGGGGAACAAAGCTTAATTCACTTGGGAGTATTTCTAGTGAAATCCCATGCAATTCACAACTCCTAGTTAAGCAGGTCTCCCAGCCCAAAACACATAGCATGACATAAGCAGATATAAGAAGTCTCTTTAGAATGAAAGTCTTATCTATTAGCTGCTGTAGAGTAAGGCTAAGGCCCCAGTCTCTCCGCTGTAACGCGCGCCCGCGCTTTTGGCGGCGCGTTCAGCCGATTCCCCGGTCTGCAGCTCACTGCAGGAGGAGAGACCGGGGGGGGCGTGGTGGAGGAGTGATGGGGGCGCGGCCATGACGTCACCCGGCAGGTTCGCCCTCATTGGCTGAACCGCCGGGGGGCGTGCCTAATCGCTCGACGCGAGGTCCTGCTCTCAATTCTATTGAGAGCAGGAAAAGCTCTCGCGCGAGCGCTGCGGCCCCCCCTCGCAGCGGGCCCCGCGCCATTGCGGGGAGGGCTCTCGTGCACGCTGCGTCTGCCACAGCGGACGCTGTAGTAGGCAGCGGGGGCAAGGCATAAGCTTCTCTGCTCTCCTGGAACCGCACCCGTGCGTGCACAGAAAATCAGCATCCAGGTTTAGATGTCTTATTTGGTGTCTTGCAATCAGCTCTGCTGTTTCTTCTTGACAGAGCTCAAGACATGTGGTGTCTCCAAAGGTCAGCTCTCATTCAGAGCTAGGGAGAGTCACTTCCTGTCTCAAAGGCAGGCTTTTTCTACCACCTCTAATCAAGCAGGTGGTGTTAGTTAATTTGCTACCAGCAGTTTAACCACCACACTGCTGGATTAGAGGCACATTTGTGAACAGGGATAAGTCCCCTGTTACATACCTCCCCTGTTTGTGGGAAGCTCGGGCTTACCACGGCCAAAGCCCATCCTTCCACTCTCATTCGAGATCTATCTATGACTTGAATGAGAGTGGATGGAGGAAGAGAACCCTCTGTCCCGCTGGGATTGGAGCCCTTTCTCCAGTTTATTTTTGTCTCTTCCCGAAGGTGCTTGAGATCAGCACTCCTCAGTCGCTCGAGGAGGACTTTTTCCACGTAAAGTCTTTTTATCGCGTGCGCGGTCATGAGATTTCTGTTGCGTCGGGCACTCCTCTTTTTGTAGACAAAGTGTATGGCAACAGTTGTAGAGCAGTTAGGACTAGCCCTTAGAGTTTTCTGCTCTTGAAGCGGTCTTTCTGCAGTTTCTCCACACCACGGAGTCGCCAGTTCAGCTTCTTTGGGACTGAGTTGCACCTCCACCTCCTTTTCCAGAGAACGTCCTATTTTTTCAGCTTCCTCAGCTAAGGATTCTTCTGGCTTTGATTCTGCACTCCTACCTCTGTTTGTTGCCTGTTGGGCAGCTGTAGGTCTGGCTAGTGCTTTCTTAGGTGGCTCAAACTTCGTAATTTTGTTTTGAAGTTGCGTGGAGTCCCCTACTCTCACTGTACCCTTGTCCTCACGGGCATTAGTTACTGTGGGATACTGGTGCTTGGGCAGAGCCAATACCTTTTTCCGTATTGGAGGAATCTGTAAGTTACTGGCCTGCAGAGTCTCAACCTGTTTGAGTGCGTCTTGCAAGTCTCTTCTCAGGGAATCTATCTGCGCACTTTGCTTCCTCTGAGTCTGTATCAGAGTCTCCTTCATATTCTGGAGCTCTGTAATTTTTGTCGTCAAGGTTGCCGCTGTGTCTGTTTTCTCCTTGGTGTACTGACTCAAGGGAATGGAAGAGTCTCTCTGTCTCTCCAGCTCTTGCTCCAGTTTCGGAGCCTTCTCACGCTCCCTCTCATACAGAGTCACCTGGTATCGAAGCTCTGCTTCCAATGATGCTCTGAAGATATGCAGCGTGGCCTTTAGCTCCTCATACTGCTCTGTGGGGACGTACTGGGTATTCAGATGTTCCTGCAGCGCTTGTACCTCTTTAGCAGCCTTCAGTTTTTCTTCCTGTAGCGTTTGCTGCTTCTCCTCAGCATACTGGAGGTGTGTACGCAGACCTTGCAGTTGGTTCTGCAGTCGGTGCTCTGCTTCAAACTTTTCCTTGACTTCTTCTGTCAACTGAAAATTTTCTTCTTTCAGTTTTAAGTTTTCTCTTTTTAATCTTGAATTTTCTCTTTTTTCAGTCTCTGTATTCTTCAGGGCTTCTTTGCAGTCCTCCTTCCATTTACGCACATCTGCTTTGAGAATGACACTCTCCTGGCGTGAAACTTCCTTCTCTAGGTTGAGGGTCTGAAGCTCCTTCTGAGAGACTTTGAGATCTGTATCAAGATTACCAATAGTTTTTTTTAGCAATGTCCAGCTCCTCAGTGAGACTGTGTAGTTCCTTTCTGGAAACTTCCAGGTCTGTGCGGCAGCTGTTGGTCTCATTATGTGAGGCATCAAGTGCTCTGCGGAGTGTCTGAACCTCTTTCTGAGATACGTCCACTTCTATCCGGACACTGTTGACCTCCTGTTGTGAGGCATTCAGCTCTATACGAAGAGTGTGAACCTCTTGCTGAAAGACTGTCATCTGCTTCAGTGCCTCCTCATACTTCCGCTTTAGCGTAGCCACCATTTTATCAGATTGGCTCTGCTTTTTATCCATGGCGGAAATAGTAGCCTTTGCAGTATCTAGCTCAGTCTTGAGATCCTCCAATTCTGTCCTGGCTAAAGAGTAAATTGTGAGCACATCTTTTTGTAGCCTCACGTTATTTTTATTTAGCTCTGTGTAACCATCTTCCTTTTGTTTCAATTGTTTACAGAGCATATCACAGTCATGCCTGGCATTTTTCAGGGCATCTTCAGGGCTGGTCAAGGGATCGTCACTCACTGGTTCCGGCTCCACTTCCCTGGGATGGTTGGTTGAGGGTTCCTCACTGTTGGCACCGGACAGACACTTCTTTGGGGTACACGACTTCTGCCTTGGGCCCTCTGGATATTCGGTTACCCGCGGGATGAATTCTCCATTTTCTCTAGGCTGCAGGGCAACTCGGTCCCCCTTTTCCTCCACAGGATTTGCGGACGTGTCTGTTCCTTCCACGGTAAGTGCAGAACTGCTTTTCTTTTTCTGCCTTTTTGATTTGGATGACACGTCCCTTCAGGGATATTGGGGTCTCCATCTTCATTTGAAATTTTAGCAGCTTCATTATAGACGCCAGGCTTTTCTTGCAGTTGCTTTAGCTGACAGAAATATTCGGTGATCTGCTGCTCCCGCTCTGTCTCCTGCTGATCATATTCGTCATCAAAGGGAGCGGTCTTTCTGTTCGTGCTGAGTTCTGGCACCCCCACCATTCTTGGGGTGTTTTGTGGGTGTGACTTGGTTTGGGTTCCCCGTAAAGATGTCTTCCTCTTTATTGGACTGGAAGGGCCACTCTTCCGTGGGGTAGGGTTCATTACAGGAACGCTGCATCTTGTCCTCCTTGTTTAGGCTATCATGTGTAATTTTCTTCCTGACCTCAGGAGGCGCTATTGCAGCTGTTGCCACTGTATTTGCTAGAACCCCCAATGGTGGTAGTCCTACAGATGGGCATATTTTGCTTGTAGAGGTCGTAGCTCTCACAGGCATCTCTGTAGACTTTTCTTTTTTGGGTAATTTTTTTTTTCAATATCAGCAGTCTGTGCATGCATTTTCTCTTATCAGGTATACAAGATGTGCAGTTGCTAGGTAAAAAAGTCTATTTGCTATACACCATTTACTTGCTAGGTGCAATCCCTCCGCTTCAGCAACAGAATTTGGTTTTCTGCCTGAGTTCAGTAATTTTCAGTCTCATCTTTGGGTATTATGGCATTCACACTTCACACTTTGGGTGTCTGTTTTGCTCCCAAGATAATAGGCATACTTTTTTACTTGCAGAAAAAAAAAACATTCTTTGCAGTGGACTCAACACTCCGCAATTGGCTTTGAAAAACCTTTTCCTTTATAGGGCAATTTTACACTCAGCATTTGTTTGCTAAAAATTCCCCTGCTTCAGCACAGTCTTGTATCAATTTTCACACTTTTCTGCATATACTCCATTCACAGCTGGTAGCCCTATGCGGTGTGGCAACCTTTATTTGCAAAATCAGTACCACTCGTGGGTCACCATCTGTATTCACTGCTTCAGCGAAACTTTTGAAAACAACAAACATCTATCCCTTTTAAGGGCTGACTCACTTCTTGAACCCTGACTATGGCTGGAAGGCAAAACCCATATTTCAATGACCATATTACGCTTTGTGATAGACAAATAAAGTTTTAGCTGCTTCAGCAGTCTCTCTCCTCTTGGGATTGGGGCAAAGAGTCCATCTGTGGTTTTGTAAGTTTCAATGCAGTGTAAATTTCAGTGGTGTGTCCCTTTAACTCTGATCTCTGCTGCATGAGGTTGTTTTTTTTTTTTGTTTTTTTTCTCAGACTGTTTGTAGGCAAAAAGCATTAAAAAAAATTCACATAAAAATCTCCGGTCCTTTCTAACTACAAGGACACCTCTTGTCCCACCTCGGACACCAAATGTAGACGGACGTTCACAGAGGTACACAATTGGAGGCTTTTATAAGGTGAAATTATAATAATGCTTTATTGTGCCTTTTCCTTTTCATCAGGAAATCATCCAAACACAGGGGGGGGGGAACAAAGCTTAATTCACTTGGGAGTATTTCTAGGGAAATCCCATGCAATTCACAACTCCTAGTTAAGCAGGTCTCCCAGCCCAAAACACATAGCATGACATAAGCAGATATAAGAAGTCTCTTTAGAATGAAAGTCTTATCTATTAGCTGCTGTAGAGTAAGCTTCTCTGCTCTCCTGGAACCGCACCCGTGCACAGAAAATCAGCATCCAGGTTTAGAAGTCTTATTTGGTGTCTTGCAATCAGCTCTGCTGTTTCTTCTTGACAGAGCTCAAGACATGTGGTGTCTCCAAAGGTCAGCTCTCATTCAGAGCTAGGGAGAGTCACTTCCTGTCTTAAAGGCAGGCTTTTTCTACCACCTCTAATCAAGCAGGTGGTGTTAGTTAATTTGCTACCAGCAGTTTAACCACCACACTGCTGGATTAGAGGCACATTTGTGAACAGGGATAAGTCCCCTGTTACAATATTCCTTCCTGGATGTCTCCTATGTTCTGCCACAAGCCCTGGCTTGTTATCTCTTGTTTCTTATCCTTGTTTCTGTTCTAGTTCGTTGTACTAGTTCCAGTTTCCTCCAGGCCTGCTGCTACTTGGCTGAGGCCTGTGTTTCCTGGTTCCTGGGGCCTGCTGCTCTCTCTCCATTGCAGAGGTCGTGTCCTGGTTCCTGTGCTGAAGCGGAGGATCTCCAGCGTTTACTTCAGCTCCCTGTTTCCTGAGGCCTGCTGCCCTTCCCTTAGCAGAGGCCTGTCTACTAGTCCTGAGGTCTGTAGCTCCCTCTCCTCGCACAGGCCCGTTCTAGGAACCCTGCGCAGAAGCATTGGTTTACCAGTGCTGCCTGCCGGTGTGCCCACTCCGGTCTGCCTACCCCTTCCTGAGACCGGTACCATGGGCCATGTTCGCCGCACGCGCAGAACCCGCTCCCGCCCTGCAACTATTACGCTGAAGTGGGACCTAGTTGACTTCCTGTTACCAAAACTCCGCTTGGATAACGTTTACCCTGATGTCTCCTATCCTGACCCTGGCTCCTCCACTGACTACGCTGCTCTCTCCAGTCCCGTCCCTGCTATGTACGACTATGAACTGCGCAATCCGGATCCGACTACGTGGTCTCAGGTCGGGGATTATACAACCCTGTCATTGGAGAGGGGGTTTGGCCTTGTATTAAAGGGGTTACACCCCATTTGGCCACCCCCTGCTCTCACCTGAGAAGCGAGGGGTTAACTGGAATGATTCCCAGTACTGTAGTTATGCCCCTGCTTCAGCACCAACAGTGTATCCCCCGGTAAATATGTATTGTTCCCATTCCAGTGTCTGCACCAACACATACACTGGGATCGATGTGGGAGGGAAAGGGTTAATAGTTAAGGAGTGATTATAGCCCTTTGTTCCATTTTCCCGCCTTTGCAGGCTCCATTTTGCAGCTCCCCATAGGTCGCCGTTGCAGCTCCATACGATCCTATGGGGAAACTGGCGATTTGGGCCCATTTTCATCAGAAGACCTGCAGGTGGCGCCCGAGAGGAGGTGCGGCGGTTCCCCACTGTAAGTCAATGAAGCCATTCATTTCAATGGGGATTCCTCGACGCCGACCTCCAGGAACGGGTTGGCAGCCATCCAAAACGCAGACCGCAGAAGCGGATACATTGTCTAAAAAAGAGAATTGATCACATTAGGTCAAGTTCAATCACAATTGGCGTGGGAAACTTAGATTCTAGGGCACCCAGGAATAACATTCTTTTTGACCCTAGACCCTCAGAACCCCCACACTCGACCATCACCGGGTCCGAGAGTGAAGGACCCCCATAAAGGTTCGCGCTCGCCACGAGGGTCGCGCCTTTGACTCTTATGGGAGCGGAGGTCCCATTGAATCCTATGGCGGCGCCGGCCCATGCATTCCCTATGGAGGCGCCGGCCATATTGATTATAATGGAGGAAAGCCGCGTCGCTTTGAAACGGCCAAGTCCGAAAGTGTGAAAAGTGTAAGCCTATATCTCCGGTTCTGTGAGTACCAGAGGGCTGGGATTTTGGTCGCAGGTAGTCACTATTCCAACATGACTGCATGGCCATTTCCAGCCCTCTCCGATCAACCAGATGGAGTATGGGCAAATGTGAAAATTGTGATTTCCCCATTGACTTCAATGGCGGAGTTGCTCCATTGAAAGCCTATAGCGGTGGAGCCCATTGATTTCAATGGGAGAGTGAAACGCAGAGATTTCTTTTAGCTTATAGCGGAGAATCCTGCATTAAAGTTAATAGGGGATCTTAACTTGTTTTTTGTATCTCCGGTTCTGGGGGTCGTGGAAGGCTGATATTTGGCCACTATGGCAAAGGTCCTCTGGCATGAGGACCTGTCAAATTTCAGCCCGCTCAGACCCACAGAACGGATTATTTTAATATGTGTAGATATTAAAGAATGTTTTGTATTTTTGGTCCAGGGTAAAAGCCCGGGGAGGCTAGGGCCACTATGGTATGTTAATGCTCAGGGGGTTACAAGTGGTCTACAATAAACCCCCTGATCAAAGGCTCCCCCACCCTGCTTGTGTATGCTAGCACAAAGGAAAGCAGGACTTGGGTACTTTATGATAAGTGTTGTGTTTCACACCTTGGGACAAAGGTTTCCTGTCCCAAGCAGACTTTCAGACGCTGGTCTTGTGGGAGGGGGCTAGGGAAATAAGCCCCTGATTTGAATAATATCCACCCAGTGGGCAGGTATTACTTTGCCTCTCAAGTGAGGTGGCAAGGAGGGATTGGGTGCAGATAATTGTCCTCCAATGACTTGCTCTCAATGCCAGGGTATAGGACTGAAACTCCATATAAACGAGTGTAAGCTCTATGCCCAGTGTCTTTCATGCTTTTTCATGATGTCTTCATCTGAACCTGTATTGCTGAATGAATTGCCAATCCTGTACCTGATTGCTTCATTGTCCAAACCCCTGAAGTAAGTGTCCATATTTTGTCTGTTTTTTGTATCATTCTGTGTGTTCTCCTTCTTTAAGGAATAAACTATATTTATTAATTTATTATCTAAGTCGTGTTCAATTCAACCCAGATATTTTGGTGTATTATAGCCTATCACTAGCTACTGTGACAAACCCCACCTCAGCCCTGCGGTCCGGTCCTGGTTTGTGGCGAGCACAACCGTGACAGTATGCTCGGCTCCACAATCTCGGACCGCCCTGTGGTGAGGGTTGGTATGTTTCTATCTGAAATCCTGTCCCGGCCTGCGGACCAGTTCCAGTTGGAAAAACAGTACCTGTACGAAAGACTGCCCCCGCCTAAAAGTCAGTTCATGTTTGAAGGTTTAACCCCTTCTCAAAGACAGCTTCGTAAAGAAATTCTTACCACGTCCCAGCGCCTTCAAGAATCAAAACAAACCCTGGCCTCCCATCTTCATACCCTAAACTGGGACACTGCAGATCCTAGGGTACTGGTTCAAGCTCAAGATACGATCCATAAACTGTCCCAAGATTTGGACGATTCCATAAGAGTACAGGACCCTCTCCTCGCTGACTACGCTCTTTCTAATCACTTCCCCTGTACTGCAGTCCTGTTGCTAAACCTGTGGGGGTACCTCCCTCTCGAAAAATTACCAAACTGTCCCACTATCACTGCCCCCTAAGGCCGGGGCCATAGAGGCTTCAGGAGAGCGGAGGCGCGCTAACGCTGAGGCTCGCCTGCTTAAGTCAGCGCGATTCCACGGACGAGCCAGCGTGCGCGAAGGGAGCCGGGGGGGGAGGTGCTTGGAGGCGGGGCAGAGCCGGGGGGGAGGTGGTTGGAGGCGGGGCAGTGACGTCGCTGGCTCAATCGCCTGCGACGCATTGACGTCAACGTCACGGCACCAACGTCACGGCGCCGTGACGTTGACGCTGCTTCAGGCTGATTGGATGTTTTCAGCCGACAGCGCGCTGAAAAACAGCTTGGCGCTCGGCTGAAAATTCCAAAGCCTCCGCACGCCTGCGGACGCTCGCGTGAGCCCCCTCTCAAGGCATCCTCATTGAGGATGCAGGGATCAGCGCTGAGCGTCCGCACGGCTCAGTGCGGCCTGTCCTTCTATGGATTCGGCCTAAGGTAGAAGCTGCCACGGTCTCTAGCCCTGCTTGCACCTCCCGTTACTTAGACCACAAGGATATGTCGGTCTTAACCCCTGCTAGTCAGGCCTATGAGTTCCCCACCGTAAATCCCTGCATCCCCCAGGTCAGTGAGTCTCTCCTAGCACCAGAGAATGAACACTGGTTGTCCTCTCTTTCTAACTCAGAATTTCTAAGCTCTGTCCCCGAGGTTATTTCTGTTTTAACCCCTGCTAGTCTGCTCTGTGAGGTCCCCATTATTAACCCTTGTATTCCGCAGACTAATGTTAGGTCCCTAGAGCCAGAGGCTGAGCCCCTTATGACCCCACTTTCAGAGGCTAGCTTCTCTTTTTCTGATTCGCAGGCACAGCTTGACTTAACCCTTGAGGTTTTTCCTGTATTAACCCCTGCTGGTCAGTCCTATGAGCCTCCTTTGGTAATTCCCTGTTGTACGCCAGCCAAGTACACGTCTTTGGCTCCAGAGGAGGAACTCCTTGTGTCCCCAATTTCAGAGGCAAATCTCCCTCTTTTTGACTCTTTTTGACTTTCTTTTTGGCAAATCTCACTCTTTTTGACTATCTGCATTGACCCCGGTAAATCCTTGCTGCCCCCAGGCTAATGCGGCCTTTCTAGCATCAGAGAATGAATCCCCAAGTCTGACAGCAGACGTTGCACTGAATGACTCCCCTAAGGTTGCGCCGTACTTGGATATTCTTTGCTATAATCCACCTGCTTCAGCTCAGGTTTCTGCTGCCGTGTCCCCTGAAACTTCTGCTAAAATACTGATTCCAGTTACATTTATTCAGGAACCGGGTTTTCCCCTAAGCCTGTTCGCAGAATCCCCACTCCCAGGTATTTTGCTGACCCTATCTGTCACTCAGAGAGCTGAGATCCCTGCTTCAGCGCGTAGACCCCTTGTTATGGAATCTGTAGTCGCTTCTGATTTTCCAGACATTCCTTCTCAAGTACCCACTTCAGAGACCAGCACAGTTGTGGTTGCCCCCCTGGTACTGTCTGTGTTCTCCTCTTCTCAAACCCTAGGGTTGAAAGCGTACAGTGGTCATTATGCCCCTCCTGGGGTTCATGTTGTTGAGTTCCCAGGAATGTTTGCTGACACACTGCTTCCACTCAAAAGTGACGCTTTTTCATATGTGCTAGCTACAAACCAGTACACAGTTTTCCCCCTATCTGAAATTTTCCTTGTCGGTCCCGCCACTCTGAGAGGTAAAATCCTTCCTTCAGATTCGGAATCTCTTTCCATACAGTCCGTCCTTGCTTTTGGTCCCCCTGATGCCTCTGCCCAGCAAACCCTCCAGAGATAAGTGTATCTGTCTCACCCCCTTAGTACAGTCACAGACCACCCTGCCTACATTACAAATTCAGGTGTTTAAATCTGTGCTATTTTGTTTTCTCTCCCTTGCTAAACCTCAGTCCTTTAGCACTGCATCTAAATGTGCTCCAACAACCGTTGGGTTACTCGGGGCTAAAATCAAAACTCCTGTGTTAAAGGGTACCTCCTCACACATGTCCAGCAAACCTAGAAGTTCCGTGATTGATTCTAAGTCACTTTCCACAGTATCTGATTTTCTCACTAGTCAAACTCAGACACCCACTTCACGGACTAGCAGTTCCGTTATCAGAATTTTTCGCACTAGTAAACATACCTATTTCTAATTTTGTCATGATAAATACTCCAGTTGTTAGGGCCCTTGCAGTTTTGGATAAGACTCTTTTTTCTTCTGAGGTTTCTGCTATTAAGAGTTTCCCCGGTACCGACTTATCGCTTATTGACTCTCTAACTCCTACCATTACTTCCCAAGTGCCCGTCACTGATCCCCAGGCACCAGCTCCAGACACTAGTTCTCCTCCTACCAGTGTCCCTGCAGTGCAGGATGTCCTTGTTACAGATTCTGAGCCTCCAGCTTCAGACACTAGCCCCCCTCCCTCCGCTTCCCCTGCACTGCCTGATTCGCAAGTTCCAGATAGTAAAGCTCCAGAGCCTATTCCCACGACAAGTACAATGCCATGGAGTTCATGGCAGCACGTAGTCCGCCACATGCGGTTGTTCAAATCTCTGCAAGTACCTGTATACCTTCCCCGGACTCTGGTGCCATATCTGAAGTAACCCTTGTCGCGCTCCAAATTCCCGGTGCGGGAAGGTAGTTTCTTTTCACGGACCGTTCTGTGGCCCCTGAAGTACCCCAGAATGACTTTAACTATGGGGGTTCTCTCCCTATTGTCTCTAGAACTCTACACGCTGCCTTGGACTCTGTGATCTCCACTTCCCAGACAATACTAACTCTCACTAAGGGTTCTACTGTAATTAGGAGCTCCACTACTAGCTTCTCTGCCTCTGCGAACCCATGTTAATCCCTCTCGGAACCTTCTGTTGCGCCTGTTATTTCCTCTGTGTTGGAGATACTCAGTACGTACCCCAAGATTTCGGTCCCTAAGCCTAGTTTACTGCTTGCCTTGTCATCTTCTATACCAGGGGTGGGGAACGTCCGGCCCGCGGGCCGTGTAAGGCCCTCGAAATCATTTGGTTCGGCCCCCCGGGAAGCAAGCCTGCAAGAATGGTTTAAAAAAAATTTAAAAAAATAAAAACTCCCCCTCTCCTGATTGGCTGTCCGTGCTGTCACTCTGCCAAGATTTTTTTTTTGGCCCGCATTTTTCTGTGTAGGCTGCAAGCCGGGCCTCCCCTTCCCTCAGCACTGCCCCCTCCCTTCTCTCCTCCAGTAATGCCGGCTCCTTAGGCTCCGCCCCTCCCTTTAGGCTCCGCCCCTCCCTTTAGGCTCCGCCCCTGCCAGTCTCTCAGCAGCACTGGCTACCTATGCAGCTGCAGCAGCCCATCCACGGGCCCCAGGTAACCCACATGCCCCTGTAATGGGTATTCCCCCCCCCAATCGCAGATTTAGTGTGGGGTGAAGGAGAACATACAATGTTACTCGGGTGTGGTGCGTTACCTGTTGGCTCGCAGGAGGGCTGAGCTTCCGCCACGGGGAACCTGGGGCAATTATACTAGGGGTAACCACTTACTCAATTCAGCGCCTCCACCTGCGATGGCTCCCACCAGAGGGGGAGTGGTTCCTCGCAGGACAATCAATAATAACATACACGGTGAGCTAAAATAACTAAGGACTTTACTAACATGCAAACAACATATATCACTACAATACAATAATATAACCTGTGTCCCTCTCTAGAGGAGACACCTACTGCGTCGCGCAGGACGCTTCCCCAACACCAGGTGATCCCACCCAGTGTCCCGAGAATCCCACCCAATGTCCCGCACTCTTGGAGAGAACGTGGGTGACTGCGCAGTCACAGTTACACTAAGGGGCCCGTTGGTGCACTTATGACTGTATGGTACCTGCCGAGCACTCCGGTACTCGGATCAGCAACTGGCTTCGCAAAGGGTCAGACGTGTGATGAATCCGTCTGATCCTCCAACCGAACTCCTTTGTACGCAGACCGCCAGGGCGGTCTCCCTCTGGAATAGTCTCTGCGGACCCCAACGTGGGTCCGAACCGCTTTACAGGAACCGCAGCGTCCGCTGAGTCCCTAACTAACACTTGGTACTAACGTGACAGGAACCCTAACCTAGGGCCTGTCCCTGTGGTACCGCAACCTAAAGTGGCTTTGGGGAAAACTCCTAGAGGCCTACCGGGGTTAATAACCTGCCCCACTCCCCTAACTCTTCCCAGCCTTGACTGTACTTACTAAGACCTAACGAGTCCCAGTGCCTACAGCAGCAAGCTGTAGCTCACTGGATGCTGCAGCCAACATGCTGCGCAACAAGGTGCCTGCCTGTCAGACCTCACAGCACTAACAGCCGTGACTCTGACAAGGCAGCACTCTACACTAAGGGCAGCGTCCCTATCTGGGGCCTCCCTAAGCACTTACCCACTAAGCTAGTGGGGAGTTGGGGCCTACCTGGGGTGTGGGTACCTATGTGGGGCAGGAGCTGCACTCGCTCCCCGCACCCTTCCTTCCCTCACAGCTCCCTGACTCCAACTCTCTGTAACCTTTCTTTCCCAGCTCCCACTAATGTAAGTGGCAGGGTCCCTAACCTGAGGGCTGCCCCTGGCAACACTCACCTTATTGGGGAGCTGAGCTATCTCGGGCCCTGGGGGTGCTGGCCTAGTACAGGGAGTCCCTGACTCCTGTACCCTACCTCCTTCCCTTGGCTGCTCCGGTCTCTGACTCACTAGTGTGCTCCAACTCACAAAAACCCTGTCTGCACACAACATTGTTGCAACTCTGCAGCATGAGAATCTGCCAGCTCTATTGGCTTCAATGCTGAATGTGACCAGGGTGAAAGTGCATTCCCTAGAGGCTGCTGGGAATTGTAGTTCTTGGTACAGCTCTTTTCTATGGGGACCGCGTGCGCGACCTTTACTGCGCATGGGTGAAGCTCGCCATCCCTTTCCCCCACTGCCACAGGGGTAAGACAGGGGCAAAGGAAGATCAGGGGAACCGGGGGTGACCCCCTTACACCCCCTTATACCTCCTCCCAGACACCTTACCCACCCCAAGGGGGGAGAGGCCTTATTTTTGTGTGTGTTTGCAGAGGTGGGCTTAGTGTGTGTGCGTGTGTCTGTCACTGTGTGTGTGTCAATGTCACTGTGTGTGTGTATCAATGTCACTGTGTGTGTGTCTGGCACTGTCACTGTGTGTGTCTGGCACTGTCACTATATGTGTGTATGTCTGGCACTGTCACTGTGTGTGTGTGTGTGTGACTGTCACTGTGTGTCTCTGTCTGTCTGTGTGTGTGTCACTGTCACTGTGTGTGTGTGTCACTGTAACTCTGTGTGTGTCACTGTCTCTGTGTGTGTGTGTGTGTGTCACTGTCTCTATGTGTGTGTCTCACTGTCTCTGTAGGTCTCACTGTCTGTGTGTCTCACAGTTTGTGTGTCTCACTGTCTGTGTGTCTCACTGTCTGTGTGTCTCACTGTCTGTGTGTCTCATTGTCTGTGTGTCTCACTGTCTGTGTCTCACTGTCTGTGTGTCTCACTGTCTCTCTGTGTGTGTGTCACTGTGTGTGTCACTGTCTGTGTGTGTGTCTCTGTGTGTGTGTGTCACGGTCACTCTGTTTGTGTCTCACTGTCTGTGTGTGGCAGCAGCCGCCTGAGGTGATGAAGGACCTGAGTATCACCAGGGCGGTGCGGGTAAGCAGCGCTCCGGGTGGGAGAGGGTATAAGAGGAGTGGGGCTTGGGGGATGGAGGGGGTATAAGAGGCTTGGGGGATAGAAGAACGAGTCTGCGGAGGGAGAGACACCTCACTACCGTCTCTCCTCCTCCCACACCGGGCAGCAGCTGCGGAGAAGGGCACCTGCCCCGCAGTGCCGCAGTGTAAGATGAGAGGGAGCTATGCAGGGCCCTGACGGGAAGGGCAGGAGGGCCCTGGGACACCACCAGGCCTGACACCTAATCCCAGCATCATTGGTCTCCTTGACTTCAATACATGTTGTATGATTAACTTTTGCAGACACCCCCTCCCCCAATGATCTGTGCCCCATAAAATGACTCAGTGTGATCTAAGCTGTCAGACCGTCCCTCATGCATCTCAAATTGCCACTTCTTGCAGCTGATTGTCATTCATGTTTAGAGAGTGTCTGAGAGTGAGTGTATGAGTGAGAGGGTCTGAGTGTGAGTATGAGTGAGAGGGTCTGAGAGTGAGTGTATGAGTGAGAGGGTCTGAGAGTTTGTGATTTCCCCCCCCCCTGCTCCAATTTGTGTGCGTGTGTGTGTGTGTGAGTGTGAGAGAGAATACAGACACCAACCCACAGTCAGTCATAGTCACCCACCACCCAAGTGTCAGTCAGTCAGTCACCCAAGTGTCAGTCAGTCAGTCACCCAAGTGTCAGTCAGTCAGTCACCCAAGTGTCAGTCAGTCAGTCACCCAAGTGTCAGTCAGTCAGTCACCCAAGTGTCAGTCAGTCAGTCACCCAAGTGTCAGTCAGTCAGTCACCCAAGTGTAAGTCAGTCAGTCACCCAAGTGTCAGTCAGTCACCCACCCAAGTGTCAGTCAGTCACCCACCCAAGTGTCAGTCAGTCACCCACCCAAGTGTCATTCAGTCAGTCAGTCACCCAAGTGTCAGTGGGGGTCCAGGACACTGGGACACTGGTGCCGAGCACCCGATTATTGTGGGCACTGTATGGTTGGGTTATTATTGGGCGGAGAGGCCAAGGGCCTGTACAAGGGGATATTGGTGCCCTTGCACCCAATGTATGTTTTGTTATGCATAGAGCTGTTGATTCTCTATATTATGATACTGTGTGTTATGTTACTGATCTCTATAGTAAACCCTTTTAGCCATAACCTTTGGTGTGGGCTGTTCACTGTATGGATTTTCCTATGTGAGGGCCATTCTACACTCCTAGAATCTCACATAGGTGGAGGCGCTGATTGAAGCAACGTTCCAGAGAGCACCCCAGGTTCCCATCAGCGGAGGCTCAGGCCTCCTGTGAACCTGCAGGTATACGCACCACACCTGGTAACATATAGGTTCCCCCTCACATGCACTCTATCTGCGATTTGGGGGGGTGGGGGGGGAATACCCGTTAAATGTATTCGGGGGCGTGGGGGTATTTTTTATATTTATTGGGGAGGTCGCAACTTTTACCATTGTGTCCAGTATTTTTGGACAAGCCACCCTAGCACCCACACCTGGCAACCCTAGCTGTGCGCCGCCACGTGATCGCGTTTCGGCATTGGAAGACAACATTCTTGTCTTCACCGCCAGCGTACGCGTCACAGCGCTTTGCGCGCCCACACACAGCCACTGGGGCCTGCCCCATAGAGGGTTGCGCTGTGTGGTGCGCACACCATAGCACGCTCTGCCTTGACCACCAGGGACTCAGCCTAAGGTCGAGTCCATAGAAGGACAGGCCGCGCTGAGCTGTGCTGACGCTCCGCGCTGAGCCCCTGCATCCTCCATGAGGATGTCTTTAGAGGGGGCTCACGCGAGCGTCCGCAGGCGTGCTGAGGCGCTGGGATTTTCAGCCGACAGCCAAACTGTTTTTCAGAGCGCTGTCGGCTGAAAACATCCAATCAGCGAGGAGCAGCGTCAACGTCACGGCGTCGTGACGTTGGCGCCGTGACGTCGGTGCATTGCGGGCGATTGGCCCAGCGACGTCACTGCCCCGCCTCCTTCAGTTACCCCCGCCTCCCGATCGCGTCAGCGCGGTCCAGCACTGACAACCCCTCTATGGCCCCAGCCTAAGCCACGCCCTGGCAGGATCACTCTCTAAGCCACGCCCCCGGCAGGAACAGTCTCATGGTGTTTCTTCCCCTTTAACATTAACCCCTCTGCTGCTGGTTATTATTATTGCTGTGATTGGCTGCTGGTCACGTGGTCGCTCTAGACCGGAGGCGCATGGGCAGCAGGAAGCAATCCCTTCTCAGCCGGGCAGAGAGCAGCAGCAGCAGCAGCAGCGTCTCCCCCACATGCAGCAGCTGGGAGGGGCCGGGAGAGTCAGGCAGGATCCCCCCTCTGCGGTGAGTGTCCGCGCGCCGCCGCCTGTATAGCTGCCCCGCCCCCTGAGCCTCTCCTGCGCTAACCAATGAGCGAGCCCCGCTGCTGCAGGGGAAGAACCCCACACATTGTAACTCAGGGAACCTCCGTTACCGGAGCGCGCGCCTGTATAGATGCCCCGCCCCCTCCAGCAGGGACTGAGGCGGGGGCTCAAACACGCCCCCTGAGCCTCTCCTGCGCTAACCAATGTTATTCCTGGTGGGAGAGGGAGGGGGGATATAGTAGTAGGGGTTACATCCCTGAAAGGAAGCGTGCCATGTTATCTATATAGTTATAGCAGAGGGGGCTCTGTGTGAGGGACCAGTGGGGGGGCTCTGTGTGAGGGACCAGTGGGGGGGCTCTGTGTGAGGGACCAGTGGGGGGGCTCTGTGTGAGGGACCAGTGGGGGGGCTCTGTGTGAGGGGGGGCTCTGTGTGAGGGGGGGGCTCTGTGTGAGGAAGTAGGGGGGGCTCTGTGTGAGGGAGCGGGGGGGGGCTCTGTGTGAGGGGGGGGCTCTGTGTGAGGAAGTAGGGGGGGCTCTGTGTGAGGAAGTAGGGGGGGCTCTGTGTGAGGGAGCAGGGGGGGCTCTGTGTGAGGGAGCAGGGGGGGCTCTGTGTGAGGGAGCGGGGGGGGGGCTCTGTGTGAGGGAGCGGGGGGGGGGCTCTGTGTGAGGGAGCGGGGGGGGGGCTCTGTGTGAGGGAGCAGGGGGGGGCTCTGTGTGAGGGAGCAGGGGGGGGCTGTGTGAGGGAGCAGGGGGGGGGGCTGTGTGAGGGAGCAGGGGGGGCTCTGTGTGAGGAAGCGGGGGGGGGCTCTGTGTGAGGAAGCGGGGGGGGGCTCTGTGTGAGGGAGCAGGGGGGGCTCTGTGTGAGGGAGCGGGGGGGGCTCTGTGTGAGGGAGCGGGGGGGCTCTGTGTGAGGGAGCGGGGGGGGCTCTGTGTGAGGAAGCAGGGGGGGTCTGTGTGAGGGAGCAGGGGGGGGCTCTGTGTGAGGGAGCAGGGGGGGGCTGTGTGAGGGAGCGGGGGGGGGCTCTGTGTGAGGAAGCGGGGGGGGGCTCTGTGTGAGGGAGCAGGGGGGGGCTCTGTGTGAGGGGGGGGGCTCTGTGTGATGTGAGGGGGGGGCTCTGTGTGAGGGGGGGGGCTCTGTGTGAGGGGAGGGGCTCTGTGTGAGGGGGAGGGGGCTCTGTGTGAGGAAGCAGGGGGGGGGCTCTGTGTGAGGAAGCAGGGGGGGGCTCTGTGTGAGGAAGCAGGGGGGGGCTCTGTGTGAGGAAGCAGGGGGGGGCTCTGTGTGAGGAAGCAGGGGGGGCTCTGTGTGAGGAAGCAGGGGGGGGCTCTGTGTGAGGAAGCAGGGGGGGGCTCTGTGTGAGGAAGCAGGGGGGGGCTCTGTGTGAGGAAGCAGGGGGGGCTCTGTGTGAGGGAGCAGGGGGGGGCTCTGTGTGAGGGTGCGGGGGGGGGGCTCTGTGTGAGGGGGAGCTCTGTGTGAGGAAGCCGGGGGAGGGCTCTGTGTGAAGGAGCAGGGGGGCTCTGTGTGAGGAAGCAGGGGGGGGGCTCTGTGTGAGGGAGCAGGGGGGGGGGCTCTGTGTGAGGGGGGGCTCTGTGTGAGGGGGGGATCTGTGTGAGGGAGCAGGGGGGCTCTGTGTGAGGGAGCAGGGGGGCTCTGTGTGGGGGAGCAGGGGGGCTCTGTGTGGGGGGCCAGAGGGGCTCTGTGTGGGGGGGCAGGAGGGGCTCTGTGTGAGGGAGCAGGGGGGCTCTGTGTGAGGGAGCAGGGGGGGCTCTGTGTGAGGGAGCAGAGGGGGCTCTGTGTGAGGGAGCAGAGGGGGCTCTGTGTGAGGGAGCAGGGGGGGCTCTGTGTGAGGGAGCAGGGGGGGCTCTGTGTGAGGGAGCAGGGGGGGCTCTGTGTGAGGGAGCAGGGGGGGCTCTGTGTGAGGGAGCGGGGGGGCTCTGTGTGAGGGAGCGGGGGGGCTCTGTGTGAGGGAGCAGGGGGGGCTGTGTGAGGAGGGGGGGCTGTGTGAGGAGGGGGGGCTGTGTGAGGAGGGGGGGCTGTGTGAGGAGGGGGGGCTGTGTGAGGAGGGGGGGCTGTGTGAGGAGGGGGGCTCTGTGAGGAGGGGGGCTCTGTGTGAGGGAGCAGGGAGGCGGCTCTGTGAGGAGGGGCGGCGGCTCTGTGAGGAGGGGGGGGCGGCTCTGTGAGTGGGGGGGCGGCTCTGTGAGTGGGGGGGCGGCTCTGTGAGTGGGGGGGCGGCTCTGTGAGGAGGGGGGGGACGGCTCTGTGAGTGGGGGGGCGGCTCTGTGAGGAGGGGGGGACGGCTCTGTGAGGAGGGGGGGGCGGCTCTGTGAGGAGGGGGGGGCGGCTCTGTGAGGAGGGGGGGGCGGCTCTGTGAGGAGGGGGGGGGGCGGCTCTGTGAGGAGGGGGGGGGGCGGCTCTGTGAGGAGGGGGGGGGGCGGCTCTGTGAGGAGGGGGGGGGGCGGCTCTGTGAGGAGGGGGGGGGGCGGCTCTGTGAGGAGGGGGGGGGGCGGCTCTGTGAGGAGAGGGGGGCGGCTCTGTGAGGAGAGGGGGGCGGCTCTGTGAGGAGGGGGGGGGGCGGCTCTGTGAGGAGGGGGGGGGCGGCTCTGTGAGGAGGGGGGGGGCGGCTCTGTGAGGAGGGGGGGGGCGGCTCTGTGAGGAGGGGGGGGCGGCTCTGTGAGGAGGGGGGGCGGCTCTGTGAGGAGGGGGGGGCGGCTCTGTGAGGAGGGGGGGGGGCGGCTCTGTGAGGAGGGGGGGGGGCGGCTCTGTGAGGAGGGGGGGGGGGCGGCTCTGTGAGGAGGGGGGGGGGGCGGCTCTGTGAGGAGGGGGGGGGCGGCTCTGTGAGGAGGGGGGGGGCGGCTCTGTGAGGAGGGGGGGGGCGGCTCTGTGAGGGGGGGGGGGGGGCGGCTCTGTGAGGGGGGGGGGGGGGCGGCTCTGTGAGGAGGGGGGGGGGCGGCTCTGTGAGGAGGGGGGGGGGCGGCTCTGTGAGGAGGGGGGGGGGGCGGCTCTGTGAGGAGGGGGGGGGGGCGGCTCTGTGAGGAGGGGGGGGGGCGGCTCTGTGAGGAGGGGGGGGGGCGGCTCTGTGAGGAGGGGGGGGGGCGGCTCTGTGAGGAGGGGGGGGGCGGCTCTGTGAGGAGGGGGGGGGCGGCTCTGTGAGGAGGGGGGGGGGCGGCTCTGTGAGGAGGGGGGGGCGGCTCTGTGAGGAGGGGGGGGGGCGGCTCTGTGAGGAGGGGGGGGGGCGGCTCTGTGAGGAGGGGGGGGGGGGCGGCTCTGTGAGGAGGGGGGGGGGGGCGGCTCTGTGAGGAGGGGGGGGGGCGGCTCTGTGAGGAGGGGGGGGGCGGCTCTGTGAGGAGGGGGGGGGCGGCTCTGTGAGGAGGGGGGGGGCGGCTCTGTGAGGAGGGGGGGGGCGGCTCTGTGAGGAGGGGGGGGGGCGGCTCTGTGAGGAGGGGGGGGGGGCGGCTCTGTGAGGAGGGGGGGGGCGGCTCTGTGAGGAGGGGGGGGGCGGCTCTGTGAGGAGGGGGGGGGGCGGCTCTGTGAGGAGGGGGGGGGCGGCTCTGTGAGGAGGGGGGGGGCGGCTCTGTGAGGAGGGGGGGGGCGGCTCTGTGAGGAGGGGGGGGCGGCTCTGTGAGGAGGGGGGGGGGGGCTCTGTAAGGAGGGGGGGTGGCTCTGTGTGAGGAGGGGGGGCCTCTGTGTGAGGAGGGGGGCTTTTTGTGAAGGGGGGTGGTGTGAGGTGTGGGGGTCTCTGTGAGGGAGCAGGGGGGGTCTCTGTGAGGGAGCGGGGGGGTCTCTGTGAGGGAGCAGGGGGGGTCTCTGTGAGGGAGCGGGGGGGGTCTCTGTGAGGGAGCGGGGGAGGTCTCTGTGAGGGAGCAGGGGGGGTCTCTGTGAGGGAGCAGGGGGGGCTCTGTGAGGGAGCGGGGGGGGGCTCTGTGTGAGGAGGGGGGTTCTGTGTGAGATGGGGGGCTCTGTGAGGTAGCAGGGGGGGGGATCTGTGAGGGAGCGAGGGGGGAGCAGGGGGGGACTCTAAAGGAGCAGGGGGGCTCTGTGAGGGAGCACGGGGGGGCTCTCTCTGTTAGGGGGGGCTCTGTAAGGGAGCAGGGGGGATCTGTGTGAGTGGGGGGGCTCTGTGTGAGTGGGGGCGGTTCTGTGAGGTGGGGGGGCTCTGTGTGAGGTGGGGGGGGCTCTGTGTGAGGTGGGGGGGCTCTGTGTGAGTGGGGGGGGGGCTCTGTGTGAGTGGGGGGGGGCTCTGTGAGTGGGGCGGGGCTCTGTGTGAGTGGGGGGGCTCTGTGTGAGTGGGGGGGCTCTGTGGTGGGGGTGCTCTGTGTGTGGGAGCAGGGGGGGCTCTGTGCGAGGGAGCAGGGGGGGCTCTGTGCGAGGGAGCAGGGATGGGGGCTCTGTGCGAGGGAGCAGGGATGGGGGGCTCTGTGCGAGGGAGCAGGGATGGGGGGCTCTGTGCGAGGGAGCAGGGATGGGGGGCTCTGCGAGGGAGCAGGGATGGGGGGCTCTGTGCGAGGGAGTAGGGGTGGGGGGCTCTGTGTGAGGGTGCAGGGATGGGGTTCTCTGTGCGAGGGAGTAGGGGTGGGGGGCTCTGTGTGAGGGTGCAGGGGGGGGGAAGAAGAAGAAGACCATGTGTGAGGGAGCAGGGGGCTACTTGTAATTAAGAACAGCAAAGAGAGAGCACTCAGAGGTAACTTAGCAAAATAATGTATTGAAACAGACACAAAAATTACCGTACTTATTACTTACATTATTTATGGGACTAGCACCAGGCCTTTCTGGATATCTACATTGGAGTGCTTGCTGCTTTTACACACATACACACACTCACACTCACTCACACTCACTCACACACTCTCACACACTCTCACACTCTCACACACTCTCACACACTCTCACACTCTCTCACACTCTCTCACACTCTCTCACACTCTCTCACACTCTCTCACACTCTCTCACACTCTCACACACTCTCACACACTCTCACACACTCTCACACACTCTCACACACTCTCACACACTCACACTCACTCTCACTCACACACTCTGTCACAATGACACCAACTTTTATCAACACATTTATATTTCTGGGTACTTGATTGAACAGAACAAGTTGCAAAATAAATTGTGATTTATTTCCTTAATAGACAAACACACGACATCTGCAGAATACACTTAAAACAACACTCACTGGGATAAAGGAATGAAATAAATTGTCCTTGGAACGAAAGAAATTGTCCTTTGCTTGCCAGTGCAAGACATGCAATCTTGGTTTTAAAAGTTCTGTGGTTATGTTGTTGTTAACCCCTTCACTCCTGGACTGGTTGCTACTGTGCTGGAACAAAGTCTTGCATCTTTACATCATGGATCAAAATTCAGGAATCACACTGGGAATACCTGGGGAGCCACAGTTATAGACTGCCCAAAGCTATCTTTAACATGTGGATCCAATCCCCTCGTGGGAACAAAAAAACCCGACGAATTGCCAAGTTACCCACAGTTCATAAGACCGGTCAAAAGGGCTGTCCGGTGGGCAGGGCGCATGGGTCAGGTTGATGCCCATGCCACTTAGCATACCTGGGCTACACCCATAACTTGGGGCCACTGTGTCTGATTTCTGACTCAGAGGTGTCACTAGCCTGACATCTGCTGTGCATCAGTATGCCAGTATTGTATACATTATGTGTCTCTGGGTCTTTTCATAACTGACACTCTTTTAGACAGGGGGACTCTAAATCTGTGAGAGCCTTTTGAGGCTCCGTCATAAAAATACATACAGCCCATTGAAATGCCGGTTTCTATACTGCCATCGTGTGTCGGTTAGAGGGTATGGCAAGCAATGCATTTTGTCTTTTCACATGGCAGCCAGGGATTGGCTTGTAAATGGGGGACAAAAAACGACTGGGACAGGGCAACCACCGTAATGCATAGCAAATTTGGTATTAACCCCTTCCTCCCCCACTCAAGACGCATGGACTGCCCTGACCACCCTGTCCGGTGGCTGGGCTGGGCTGACCTGCCAGCTCTTGAAGTTAGTAAGTCCTGAGGGCTGTCCTGGCGGGAAAGGCCATCAGCATTACCATGCTCACTTCCCTTCTTGTGCTGGATGGTGAAGTTCCTCTCCTGTAAGGCAAGACTCCAGCGCAAAAGTTTAGCATTTTCCCCTGACACCCTCTGTAACCAACTCAAAGGATTGTGGTCAGTTATTACCGTGAAATGTCTGCCATACAAATAAGGCTGTAACTTCTTTAGAGCCCAAACTATGGCCAGACACTCTCTCAATGGTGGCATATGCCACCTCTCTGGGCAGCAGCTTGCGGCTTAGATATACTACTGGGTGCTCATCGCCCTCCTCCCCCACTTGGCTGAGTACAGCCCCAATGCCAAAGTCTGAGGCATCAGTCTGCACCAGGAACTTTTTTGCATAGTCTGGAGCGGCAAATATAGGAGCGCTAGCTAGTGCAGTCTTTAATGCCTGAAACGAGACCTCACAGGCTGGAGACCAGACTACCAGCACAGACTGTCGCTTCTGGGTCAAGTCAGTCAGGGGTTTGGCAATGGCGCTATACTGAGGGACAAACTTTCTGTAGTAGCCTGCGGTGCCTAGGAAAGCCATGACTTGCTTCTTGGTTTTGGGAACGGGCCACTGCACTATAGCATCCACCTTAGCTGGTTCTGGCTTAAGATGCCCGCCACCCACCCTGTGCCCTAGGTACAGTACTTCGGCCATCCCTACTAAGCACTTGGTGGGTTTCAACATGAGTCCCGCTTCCCTAATCCTGGCTAGCACCGCCGCTACATGCACTAAGTGTGAGTCCCACGAATTACTAAAGACAGCAATGTCGTCCAGGTATGCCCTTGCAAACCCTTGCATACCCTCTAGCAAGCGATTGACCAGGCGTTGAAAGGTAGCCGGTGCATTTTTCATGCCGAATGGCATCACTAGAAATTCATAGAGGCCACTTGGGGTAATAAATGCAGACTTCTCTCTAGCCTCCAGGGTCAAAGGGATCTGCCAGTACCCTTTACTGAGATCCATAGTCGTCAGATACCTTGCCCCCGCGAGTTCATCTAACAACTCATCCATGCGGGGCAGGGGGTAGGCATCTGACACTGTGCCCGCATTGAGCTGCCGGTAGTCCACACAGAACCGGGTTGTTCCGTCCTTCTTAGGCACCAGGACTACCGGACAAGCCCATGGGCTCTGGGATGGTACAATTACCACTAGGGCCAGCATCTCTTCTACCTCCCTCTCTATACTGCCCTTCACCTCTGCTGACACTCTATAAGCGTGCTTATGCAGAGGTCTCAGATCCCCTGTCAGCACTGGGTGTTCTGCAATGTGTGTCTTCCCTGGCTTGTCTGAGAACAGAGCCCTATACTTCTCTAGCATAGCCCTGGCATCTGCTCTCTGCCTGACACTCAGCTGAGACCCTATCTTCACCTGCTCTACGGTACCTCCCTGCCTAGCCTCCCCCAGGAGATCAAGCAGAGCATTGCTCGCCGGATCCTCCATCGGTGGGCTGCAAATGGCCAGCACTGACGCCACACTCAGTGCTATGTACTCCTTCAGCATGTTGATGTGAAAAGTCTTATTTCTCCCTGTCTCAGCATCTACCTGTACAACATAGTTGCACTCGTTCATCTTTTGCAGTACCGGATATGGTCCCGACCAGACAGCCATTAATTTGTTCTCCCGAATGGGCTTGAGAACAAGTACCTGCTGTCCTGGGATGAACTCTCTGCTACGGGCATTCTGATCATACTAAGTCTTCTGCTTGGTCTGAGCAGCCCTAAGGTTGTCCTGTGCCAACCCCATGAGCATCTCTAACCGATCTCTGAGATCTATCACATTCTGAAGCACAGAAGCATCAGTAGTGGTAGTCTCCCCTTCCAGAGGTCCCCGTACCCTGCGACCATATAGCAGTTCAAAGGGAGAGAATATGTAAAATAAGGGGAATAAACCCTGTGTTGTCTGGTGCTCCACAATGTGCACGTGACTAGTGGTATAAGGAAATGCAACTTCTGGTATATATAGCTATAAAGATGACAATACTGCTGCAGATAATGTAATAAATGGTTGAGAGTCTTAAAGGAAGAACGTAAAACAGACTAATAACCTGGGTGGGGGGGCTAGTGTACAGGAACTAGATAGACAGGCGGAGAAGCAACCGTGGATGCCCCTCTCCTGTACTCACGGGAAACTAGAACCTGCTGCCCTTACCCGACCTGGTGTCTTCACTGTTCGTTCCGTTTGCTTGCCAGTCCCAGCTCTGTGAACCTTGCGCACGTGCGTGACGTCACCGCAGGAAATGAACAATTTCTTCTGGGACAGACCCGGCGTGTCCTGCGCTCTGGTGCTTCTCACAACCCCAAGGGGCGGCCCCAGTATGGCACGCTGGAAAGGAGTCACGGCTCCTCAATGCAGCAGGGATTGCCTGCGTGCTCCAGCCAAATTGGTAACAGGAAAATGGTGAAAAAGGGCGGTCACTGCATATGCAGTGACCACCCTTTTTCAAAGGGAGAGAAGCCTGTAGATTCTTGCGGTACCTCTCGGTAGGCAAACAGCACGTGCTGCAGGTGAATCTCCCAGTCTTTTCCCTCTGCCTCTATAAATGTTCGCAGGATCTATTCAGGCTACCATTGAACCTCTCACATAGTCCGTTGGTTTGGCGGTGGTAAGGGGTTGTGCGCTGGTGCTTCACCCCGCACGCATCCCAGAGACACTGGAGCAATTCACTCATGAACTGCGACCCCTGATCGGTTAGGATCTCACTAGGGAAACCTACCCTAGAAAAAATGGCTAACAGAGCTTTAGCTACTGCCCTAGCATCAACACTGGCAAGCGCTACCGCCTCAGGGTACCGTGGTAAAATCCACCACCGTGAGAATGTAGCACTTTCCTGACCAGCTGGGAACCATGAGGGGTCCCACGAGGTCCATAGCTACCCGCTGAAAGGGTTCCCCTATTACCGGTAACGGGTTTAGGGGTGCTTTCACACGGTCTCCCGCCTCACCTACTCGCTAGCAGGCGTCACAGGATCGGCAGAACTCTGCTGCCTCACTGGATGCCCCCGGCCAATAGTAACGCTGCAACAGCCGGGCTCGCGTCCTACGACCCCCTGATGCCCCGCTAGTGGAATGGAGTGGGCTACCCGCAACAACTGCTGCCTATACTCCCGGGGTACCACTAGCTGTCTCTTCCCCGTCCATACCTCATCTAACCCGGTGGTCCCTTGCTCTCTATATAGGAGCTTGCGGTGCCACAAGAAGTAATCAGACCCCTTGCTTGGCTTAGACTCGGACGCCCACAGTCTCATGCCCTCCAAGCTGGGATCAGATCGCACCGCATCCCTAAACTGGGCACCTAACTCTGGCCATCCCCGGTCACATCTGAGTTAGGGGGACAGGGAACAGGTACAGGGAATAGTAAGTCAGTGTCAGAAAGCGACTGAGTCTGGCTTACCTGTCTGGTCTCTGCAGAGACTACTGGAACTGTAGGTCCCAAATGCAGGGGGACAGGGGCTGATTCTGCTGCGATCCTTGCGGACTGGCTCCTGGCTCCTCACAGGTAACGTGTCCTAGGTCGTTACCCAGCAAGACTCAGCATCTAACCCAGGCAAAACCCCCACCTCCCTCATGCCACATCCAGCACCCCAGTCCAAAAAGACCCGGGCAACCTGGAGTGACCGCAGTCCTCCGTCTGGCATTGGCACTTGCATCCCGGTGCCCGGGAGCAAATCCTCTGGCCGCACCATATCAGGGCGAATCAGAGTCACGGTGGCACTGGAGTCTAGCAAGCTGTCCGCCTGCCGGTCTCCAATGGTCACCTTCCGCAGATGCTTCTGCCGGACATCGTTGGGCTGCATCCCTACTGGATCAACCTGATGTCCCCCGCTCTCCGCTGCTGGTCCCGAGGTGGCAAGTGCAGTCTCTCCCCTGGGCATCTCTCTGTGGGCTGGTTCCACGGCTGTACTTGGCTCCTCTGTTTGTGCCAGTCGCACACGGGTGACCGGCCTCGCAGCTGGTGAGCGTTGCCCCTGATGGTGTCCCTTGTCCTGGTTCGGACAATCTGGCCTGAGATGTCCAACTTTATTGCAGGAATAACACCGCCTCTCATGCTTGAACTCTGCAGCCTTGGGTGAGGTGTTTGCTGCCGCAGGCTGGTGTGTTCACGGAGGGGTAGTCTTAGTGCCCTGGGCCGCAGGGCCCGCTCCTTTGGGTGTTAAAGGGTCCTTCATTGCAACTCGGCTGGCCACATACTCATCTGCCATTCTCGCTGCATCCTCATAGGTCTGAGGTTTATGGTCATAGACCCATCCCCTCACATCTGTGGGAAGCTGCTGCAGCAGCTGTTCTTGAAAGGATAAGTCCAGCAGGGTATGGAATGTTGTAACCCCATTCCCCTCCACCCACTGAGTCCTGTGCAAAGCCATCCTACCGGCATAGGTGCTGTATGACTCTCCGGGGAGTACTACCCCCGTCCGGAACATGCCCCTGTAAGATTCTGGGGTCAGGGCATACTGGGTTAGTAGC
>NC_134497.1:45934668-46038326 GCF_040206685.1 Ascaphus truei
GTGTGGTGTCTAAAAAGGACCCGGGCAAATTCAGACTAATACAACATCTGTCATATCCAGGGGGGGGGGGGGGTATGTATATGATGCCATAGAGCTATGCCGGGTACAATACCAATCATTCGACGCTGCCATAGGAATAATTAAAACATATGGACAGGGAGCACTATTTGCTAAAATGGACATAGAATCAGCCTTTCTACTGTTACCTTTGGGCCCCCAGCAGCTTCAGATTCACAGGGTGCAAAATTTGAGGGGCGTATTACATTGATAGATGTCTCTCCATGGGTTGCGCTATTTCATGCTGGATGACTTCCTGCTGGTGATTCCTCCGGGTTCCCTGCTGTGCGACAAGTTGCCAGAGAGTACTAAGGGGATTATGAAGAAATTGGGGGTTCCCATAGCAGAGGAGAAAACTGAAGGCCCAACACCATAGCCAAATCACTAGGAAACTGAGGGCAGACCTGGAGGTATTGGGGGGGGGGGGTTCTCAGGTAATTTAATGGGAGAAGGCTGTGGGTCAGGGACAGCGAGACCAGCGACACCCTGCAGTTATTCACTGCCACGTCAGGGGGTGCACGGGTTTGTGGCATACTTTAGAGGGGAGTGGTTTGCAGGTCCATGGCCAACTGATTGGGCAGAGACGGGGCTAACTAAGAACATGGCTTTCCTGGAGTTGTTCCCCATTATAGCAGCAGTGGAGTTATGGGCCAAGGAATTGGCAAACAAGCATATAGTATTCTGGTCAGACAATTTGGGGGTGGTAGAGGCAGTGAATGGCCTATCAGCAATGTCACCACCAGTGATAAGGTTATTGCGCAGGCTGGTCCGTGGTCAGTGCATGCAGGGGAATATAAACTTTAAAGCAAAGCATGTCCCAGGGAAGCTTAATATAATCGCAGATGCATTATCTCACTTTAACTGGCCTGCATTTAAGCGGGCAGTCCGAGGCGCGCAGGAAAGAGGTTTAACCTGCCCAAATTACCTGTATGAGTTAGGGCAGAGGGATTGATGTATTTCATGCAGCAATCGCTAGCCTTTCGCACGTGGAAAACGTATAACAGCGGGTTACATTAGGTTCCAGCAGGCGAGTAATTAAATAATCGTGCAGTTCTAACATGCTTTCTGTCTTCACAGCGGGAAAAGCAGACGCAGCGTGGGAAGTTTGGCTGATAGGTCATTCTTTCATTTACTGGGCCCGGGAGTGGGTAGTGAGCACGCTGGGTCTGCAGCTAGGAATCCCACAAGAGAGCATGAACATGCAATGGCTGGATAAGAGAGGAATGTGCTGGTGAGATTTGGTGCCAACCACCACAAGTGCGCTGGCAGTCTATGGATGAAAGCCCCACGTGATAATGATCCACCTGGGCAGGAACAATATATCTCCAGATACACGCAGACTGCGCTAGATTTAAAGCCCTCTGGAGTGACGCAGTCGTTATTTGGTCAGAAATTATACCTCGGCTAATATGGAGTGGGGCTTTCAGTTGGGTGGGCATTGAGAAGGCAAGGCGAGAAGTGAACAGAGACATCCATAAGTTTATCCTCTCTTGTGGGGGGCTGACTGTGAAGCATGTAGAATTTGAGGACAGGAGGCGTACTTGGCACAGGAGGTTTAGGGTCACTGTCACGGGAGACCAAGTCTTATCACGTTAATACCGGGATTCTGGGTTGGGCAAAATAAATTGTAATTTATTTCCTTTTCAAACAAACACACAATTCTTCACAATTACACTTAATAAACACTTACTGGGATGCGGAAATGAAAATGTCCACGGAACGAATGACTTGAAAACAAAGTCTCTGGGCACCCCTGCACGCATGCAAGTTGGTGTGCGATTTGACAATCCTTGGCTAGTGGCGCAAGTTGCCACCCCTGTATCTCCGCCGGAGGAAATCTTTTCGTTAAGTCCTTACAGGATTCGTTCGGGAATCCTTAGCTCAAACGAATTCTGGAAGAGGGGCTCTGTGATGTGGTTTGTGGTTTGCGGTTTGAGCTATGGCATACAATGTATCACAGCTTGCTGGAATCGGTAACCGCATAAGCACTCCAACACTTGACATTAATTGGTTAACGAGACCGCAGGATACATTGTTGCATTCTGCCACTTCAACTAGACTGCAAACCACTTATTCACTTGAGTTTGTAGTTTAGACTTCCCCGGAGGGTTTTGCGGTTTAGGAAGTGATACAGAGCTTCAATGTTGCCGCTCACCACAGACGCACTTATTTAATTAACGCTTGGCACAGAGTTAGAAGCTCCCCCTTGTGTTGCGAATACTCTGCACATTCAACATACATTCATAGGACTGCAGCTAGTTTCTGAGCTGCAAAACAGGGACATCACAGTTGATATTAAGGGGAAACATGGCATTGTGGTAACCAACAATTAACCCCTTCATCCCCAACAAGGTTTAGGGGTAACCAGCCAGACATAAGACCTTTATTATTGGCCTGGTTAACCCCTTCACCGCCACAGTCACAGCTTGGTGTTTGGGGTGAGGCCCCTATAAGTGGGGCTCCACCCGATGCGGATGGGCCGCAGATAGTGGTCCCCCATGAAAAGATTGTGCGGGCCGGAGGCACCGACGCAGGCCGTTGGGCGCTGTACCCCTGGCAGCAATCTAGGGAAGCTGGGCTCTATCCTATGCGGGTAGACTCAGGCGGCCATGATAAGGGGGACTTAGGGTGAGTGGATGACGGGGCGGTCAGTAGATTAGGGCGGTTTGGACAAGGCTTCCCGTCGGAAGATACCGAGAATAGGGCTGACGAATAGCGACTGTCTGACAGTTTATTTTCAAGTATGGTTAAGGCAATAAAGCTGTGACCAATTCTTAGTTCCACAAAACTGGGCCGTCTCGTTTTGTTAGGTGAGGTGTAAGTAAACCACGCGGTAGGCACACTGAGGGCCGTTCTACAGTGGCGGGGCGTGCTACGCCGTGCACGCGCACGGCAATTATAGATGGCTGAGGTTAGTCAGCCCTTCTATACAAGGGCCGCGCACGGCAGGGAGCGGGGAGCCGACAGACAGCGGCGAAGACGGGTAAAATCATCTTTTAACGCCGCTACCAGCGCTGTGTGTATATGTATGTATATGTATTTGTGTCTGCACAAATTTAATAAATATCTTACTTTTACCAGTTTTTTTTTAAAAATAATTACACACACATACATACACACATAAACACACAAACACTGTACCTTCACAGCTCTCACAGTATACTTACAAAAAGCATGCGGCACGTGTATGTGCCTTCAAACAGGCATGCGCATGGCCGCTCACACTATATAACAGCCCTAAGCCTTTACCTGCATTTCAAAGACAAAACTAGCAGCCCTGCTTGTGCTGCCCCAGCCCTTTGTGAGAGGCACAGAGAGAACGTGTGTGTGTGTGTGTGTCCGACTGCAGCAGAGAGATCAGAGCACAGCCGCCTAGCCTGCGGCTTAAATGCAGAGCACTGTAAGTTTGTATGTATATAGACACATATCCGCCAAGCAGATTGAATAGAGTCTGACCACTCCTCGTGTATCTATTCCAAGATGGTGAATTCCGCATCAGCTGGTATGGCGTTGTGACAACCCTACGCGATATACTGTATCTGTTCACTTCAAAACCTGTAGAGAAGAAAAGACAAGTCACATTATTAACATCTTGTATCTTTTTCAGCGCTTCCTTTATAAAATAGACATTACTTTGAGACCTCACTAACTGTCCCAATTTTAGGTTTGTAAATTGTGCGAGAAACGAGGAAGAACAGAACCTTGTGGCGTTGCAGGACCACAGGAAAATCTACTACAGAACCTGCACAGACCTCCCCCCACACACAGAGCTCCTGGTCTGGTATGGAGATGAATATGAGAAAGAGCTTGGTATGAAGTGGGATACGCTGTGGAAAAGTAACGCGCCAGCACTAGGTAATCAGGAATGTGTGTGTTGTGTGGTTTTTAAATCTCTACTGTCTTATTACTGATGTTAAATTGCAAATATTGATAGATCTGCATACACCATTACGGGTCAACAAGAACTTAATATCACTAAACCTGACTTGAGTCAAAGGGCCGGATACATCAAGCTGCGGTAACCAAAAATGCCGTATTACTGCCCATATAAAAGTGCCTTATTATCGTGCAATGAATCAGCGTTGCAGCGCCAAAAATAAAGCACTTTTATCGGACCCGTTAAAAGCATCGGAACTGATACAAAACAGGCATAATACCGCATTTTCATGTAAAAACTGCCATACATCAAGTTCTGATATTTATCGGAATGGGATGAACGGCAGAAATACCACAAATATTTTATCACCTACTCCAGGATGGCGTTAGCCCTGTCTTTCCTGTGTATATAATGGCCAACATACTTATATACATGGGCAAGATAAGCTAAACCAACATGGAATAGATGATAAAATAGTTATTACAGTACATATTAACCCCTTAGTAGACCATCGGTTTCGATGACTAGCTGACCACAAAGGGGATAATATACACACTACACTACCTACCCCCCTTTGCCACCTTAGTGGCTAGTAAAGCAAGGTTAGTTCTTGATTTGTCCCGCAGGCATAAACAAAACACTACGGCTCAGATACATCAAATTCCGTTAAAGTGGAGGTAATATCGCACCCGGGGAAATAATAAATTAACGGGTATTATTACCGCAATTTTAAGGTGTTATATATCAAGATCGAGGTAATAATATACGGTGTGCGATATTTGGCCCAATCTCGTGACATGGTAATTAAAGCGAAAGTTAATAATGTGATACATACCACATTGGGTTAATATGTCTATCATAGGCTTCTGTAATGTCTCGTATTACAGAAACCTATAATCAAAATAACATTAACCTTTTTCATGCCTGTGGTTACCAAAGTATAGCACTGGCACCAGAGAGATTAATACTTTATTTTAAAAAAACATTACCTAACCTTGTTGACCCCTTAAGTGAAGAAAAGAGCCAAACAGTGCACTGCCAGGGAGCCAGGTGGTGTAAAAATATAAAGTCTATTTATTCAGCAACACTCAAACATACCCCCAAAGTGTGAGACAAAAGCTCCTACGCGTTTCAGACCGTAGGGGTCCTTTATCAAGGAGTATGGGGGACTAGAGGAAGGGGGCTCCTTTATATATACCATATTCTTAACAAATAGCCAATCCGTAATTTTAAAATTGGCGCCAAAATCTGGTGCGCGCCGGTGTAACGTCAAGCGTGTAAGCCCTGCGTGTCCAGGTGCGCGATCCAGTATCTTTTGGGAGGTGACACGCAGGGCTTACACGCATGACGTCACACCGGCGCGCACCTGGTTTTGGCGCCAATTTAAAAATTACGGATTGGCTATTTGTTAAGAATATGGTATATTTAATGGAGCCCCCTTCCCCTAGTCCCCATACTCATTGTAGAGGGAGAGGGGATTGGCCCGGTATTAAAGGGGTTGCACCCCATATGGCCACACCCTGACCTCACCAGGGAGGCAAGGGGTTAACTGGACTGCGGTCCAGAAATGTGGTTTTTACTTTGCTGCAACCTGAAAATGTGTGTGCCCCTGTTGTAATGTATTTTCACCATATAAGTGTCTGCACCACACACACACTGGGATCCATCCGGGAGGACAAGGGTTAATAGTTAGACAGTGATTATAGCCCTTTGTTTAATGTTCCCGCCTTTTCAGGCACCATTTTGCAGAGTCCCATAGGCCGCCATTGGAGCTCTATTCATTTCAATGGCGGAGCTAGCGGTTTTGGACCTGTTTCCCTCGAAGACCAACAGGTGGCGTCCGAGAGGAGGAGCGGCGGTTTCCCATTGTAAGTCAATGGGCTCATTGACTTCAATGGGAATTCCTCGACGTCGATCTCCAGGAACAGGTTGGCAGCCATCCAAACCGCAAAACCGCAGAAGCGGAAACATCTTCTGAAAAAGAGCTTTGATCACTGTTAGTTCAAGGTCAATGACAAGTGGCATGGGAACCTTAGGATCTAGGGCACCTGGGAATAAAATTCTTTTTGCCCTAGCCCCCTAGGCCCCCCCACACTCGACCACCACCAGATCCGAGAATCCAGGACCCCCGTAAAGGGTCGAGCGGCGGAAGAGGGTCGCGCCATTGACTTCAATGGCGGAGCTGAGGGCCCATTGAATCCAATGGGGAAAAGCCGCGTGGCGAGAAAACGGCTAAGTCCAAAAGCCGAAAAGTGAAAGCCCATATCTCCGGTTCTGGGAGGAGTTGGGTCACCTACAGCCACGGTTCCGGCATGAAGGCATGACCATTCCCAACCCTCTCCGACCAACCAGACGGAGTGTGGGCAACTATAAAGGTTGGTGGGTTTTTCCCATAGACTACAATGGCGGCGTTCCGCCATTGAAAGTCTATGGCGGCTGATCCCATTGACTTCAACGGCGGAGTTGCTCCATTGCAGCCTATGGCGGCGGAGCCCGTTGTTGTCAATGGGAAAAGAATGAAAAACTGAGATTTATTTTACAGCGGAGAATTTTGTAATAAAGAATTAAACGGTGTTACTTGTATTTGCATATCTCCGGTTCTGTGGGTCGCAGCAGGCTGAAACTTGGCCACTATGGTGAGCCACTTCCGGCAGGAAGAACTGGGCCATTTCGACCCGCTGGGCCCAACCGAACCGGGTATTTTAATATGTCTGTATATTAAAACCTATATTGTGTTCCAAAGCGGGGACAAAAGCCTGCGAAGATTCCTGCACTCTGAGGAATGCAAATGGTCAGGGGGGCGACCTAATGTCTAAGAAACAGACCCCTGATCAAAGGCTCAGCCTTTCTAACTGTTTACATGAGGGCGGAGAGGTGCAGTGCTTGAGTGGTTTGTAGGTGCCATAACTCACACCTAGAGACAAAGAATATCCTGCCCAGATACCCCATCTGGCAGACTGCCCGGCGCCCCTGACTTGGGTGTGGGGCTACAGAACTGAGACCCCCAGGGTCCCAGTACACATGTGCCATCTAGCTGGGGGGCATGGGTTAACAATGTTCCCACGTTAGAGATTGGGTGCAGAAATTGTTCTCCAATAGTCTGCACTCAATAGTAAGAATAGGGTTGAAAAGATATATAAACTGTTCTCAACCCTACAGTCTTTGTCTTCTTTACATCACTTGATTGACACCTGATTGCTGGAGAATTGCTATTTGATACTTCTTCATTCCAACCCCCTAAGTAAGTGTTACCTTCTTGTTTGTTAATTGTACTATCTTGTTGTGTTCACCTTGTTAATTGTACTATCTTGTTGTGTTCACCTATCTAAGGAATAAATATACTTTATCATATCTAAGCCTCGTTCAGTTCAACCCAGTTATTTGGTGTATATTATATCTTGTCATAAGTTACCGTGACATTGATTAAGGACCCCTACGTTCCTAGGAGCTTTTGTCTCACCCTTTGGGGGTATGTTTTTTGACTGTTGCTGAATAAAAAGACTTTATATTTTTACACCACCTGGCTCCCTGGCAGTGCACTGTTTTGCTCTTTTCTTCTCTTGCTGGATTACTACCTACAGATTTGCACACCATTTGGATGGACCATGCAGGACTATGAAAGACGGAGTGGGTAAGATTAAATAACATTTATTAATTATTTGTGATTGTTATGGATGAATACTATTATTAGCACTGTGTTGTCTCCAATGAGTGCCTTAGGGGAATAATAGTTTGTCACCTTCAGGATACCTATGTGTTAGTGACACACACATCACATTTTCTAGTATACCCACTCCATTATGTCTACCAGTCCTGGTTGTTATGGACATACATGTTGGAAGTTCCGCTTACGTTGGAGCACCCACTTCACCATTGACCCCTTAAGTGGCCAGTAAAGCATTGCCATTCTAGTCGCTAAGGTAATTAAGGGGTTAACCCCTCATCACCACCCCCCAGCACAGGAAGCCTAACCACCCTCCCCGGGGCAACTACCGCCATCACCCACATCCCCTACTTCCGCCCCTCTTCTAGACTAATGCCCAATATCCCTACTAGACAAATGTGGTTTTAAACATTAACAAAAAATATATACAGGCATACCCCGCTTTAAGGACACTCACTTTAAGTACACTCGCGAGTAAGTACATCTCGCTCAATATGCAAACGGCAGCTCACGCATGCGCTTTAAGCACGTCCTGAACAGCAATACCGGCTCCCTACCTGTACCGAAGCTGTGCACAAGCGGGGAGACTATAGAGCCTGTTACACATGAGTTATTTACATCAGTTATGCATGTATATGACGATTGCAGTACAGTACATGCATCGATAAGTGGGAAAAAGGTAGTGCTTCACTTTAATTACATTTACGCTTTACATACATGCTCCGGTCCCATTGCGTACGTTAATGCGGGGTATGCCTGTACATGTTTAAAGCAAAACAAAAAAAGAACATTCAAAATCCAGTTTACATATAAAACCATTGATTATCACTGTGGATAACTTGGCCCTCTCAATGGGGGGCCCAGGTATCCACATTGGCGATATATGGTAACCCAGTAATAAATAAACACATCAACAATATTAAAATACATTAATAACCCCCCGTCATTACCTCAGTGGCTAACCGCTACGGCAATGAAGGGAATTGGTGGGTGTACCATGTGATGAATGCACTTTTTTGGGTGCTGGGATGTCACCTTAAAGGGAGGGAATTGCATTTCTTTTTTTGGGATCACATTCCGTGATTGTGCATTGTGTTTGCATTTTCCCCACCACTATTGTGTGTTTGTGTGTGATTGATCACACACACACACACAATCACACAGACACACACACACACACACACAACCCAAAGCCAGTATGAACCGACCTCTCACTGATGAGACCCATTAAGGTTGAAACATGTCTGTGAGTGGTTTCACTGGGTTTGCATCTAATCCCGTGCTGTGTTTGAAAGCTGTGTGAACAGCATTGCATTTGCTTATATGGGCTCCATGTAAATGGTCTTTCAGGCAAAAGGTGACACGTGTGCTCATTTGCATGTAATTTCCCAGAATCCCGTGCTGTAGTGGAAGCACTGTATGCTAGGTGATGATGGTTGAAAGGCAGGGTTGCAGACCTGTCAGAAATGTTAATGTGCTCATAAGTGATTAGATATAGATATCTAACATTTTTTTGTTTATTGAGTTATGATATCACAGTTATTTCACTATTTAGTCATTTCACTCTTGTGCTCACAAGTGATATTCTTTATTGGCTATATGCCAATGGTGGAGTTTTTTTGTTGCCTTTTTCACCCACCATAACTTAAAATGTATATGGTATGTATGTATGTATATAGATATATAGACATCTATACTTGTAGAAAACAAAAAGGGACAGCACGGGCTCCATAGTGTAAAAAGTACAAGGTTTTATTAACATGAGCTAAAATCAGGACACTCACAACAATTCGGTAGAACATGCGCATTGGACGCGAGCGTCAGTCTCCTGTTGTTTGTCTGCCGGTATGGAGCTCCTGTCTCGTAGCTGGAGGCGTGTAGAAATCTTTCCTTAACCACAGTCGGGTACCTCCGATGGTGTGCATCCACACAACGGCTCTCCGGCACAATGAAACACGCTCTCCTAGTTCCGCAATTACACAGCTCCCCTCCGTTATAGCAGAGAACCAATGAAACAGGTTAGTGGCTCAGCCAATCGCGTTCAGTCCTGACGCTTTTCGTCGCACAAAGTAGTGGGGACTTTTTCAGAGGGTAAGGAATGATATGATAATGATACCTTATATAGTCCAAATTGGATGATTACTAATTGCATCAGTGTGACGGTAACTTTGTGACAGGCTATTAATAATACACACCAAATATAACTGGGTTGAACTGAACGAGGCTTAGATATGATAAAATGTAATTTATTCCTTGAAAAAGGTGAACACACGAGATATACCAATAACAGACAAAATATGCACTTACTTAAAGTTGGGAATGATGAAATAGTCAGAAATCGTGACTAGCAGTTCATGCAGCAATCTTGAAAATCACAAAAGACACGAAAGACAATAGCCATAGGCTGAGCCTGGTTCTTATACAATTATTTCCTATTGAACACAACCTAAACCCAGCCCCTCTCATAAATCAGTGGTGAGGTTGACAGTTTTCCACAGAGTAAAACTCCTCCCACCCAAGGACGTTTAAAAAACTGCTTTTCCTATCTAAATAACTTCATAACTTCAGTTCAGTGATACTTACTGGCACGCGAGACATATTAATACATTCCGGCACGCATGACGCTCCCAATAAGACTAAATATTACCGTGTAATATTAAAATTAAGAGAGATATTAATATCTGTCTCCTAGTACCGGCCAGACATCATGTGTCTGTAATCCTTATGTGCGAATCAGTCCCACGAATACACATATTTATTTATTTATAAAATATTTTACCAGGAAGTAATACATTGAGAGTTACCTCTCGTTTTCAAGTATGTCCTGGGACATATGTAGCTTTTAGCACGTTCAGTCGAGGACATCTCATAATATTCTTATTTTTAATAAGGTCACTCATTCTGATATCTCCTTGGGTAACCACACCCCTGGCCCCCATAACCCCTGATCAATAAATCCTTTGAAGCAGAGACTCCTGTGTAGAGAACATTTGTCACAGGTGCTAGATTTCACACCCAATGCCCCAGACATGGGCCTAGCTGTCTCTACCCGCAAGATGTGTTAACATACACCAAACCCCCTCTGTACTTTTCACACCCAACTTCAATCAAGCCTTTTGAAGCCCAGATATTTCTGAAAAGACACACCACATTTGTATTTTCCTAAACTGTAGCTCATTAACCCCTTAAGCCCCAGGGTTGTGTTGTGTGTGGTGCAGACACTGGAACAGAAACAATACATTTTTACAGGGGAATAAACATTTGGATACTGAAGCAAGGTAAAAAAAACACATTGCTAGACCTCAGTCCAGTTAACCCCTTGCTTCCCAGGTGAGAGTAGAGGGTGGCCAAATGGGGTGTAACCCCTTTAATCCCGGGCCAAACCTTTTCTATCATGACAATCAGTTACCACCCTTACTTAATAAGTGGATCAGAGTGACTATTGGTCAAACGGCTTGGAATTCAATGACTGCATACATACAATATTATAATAACAAAAATGTAACAAAAAACAGCTGGCACAACATAAAGGAATTGGACTGAGGCAGGGGAGAATAGCAATCTTAATACATAAATTATAATTACCATTTAATAATAAACCAAGGAACCACAATAATAAATACTAGCATAAAATTAAAATATATAAACATAAAAGAAAAACCAATGTTTATTGAACAAGTAAAAACTTGTGGACACATACAGATGGGAATAGCCAAAGAAGTGGCAACAGATAAATTGGTGAAAATGTAAATCAAATGCTGCCTAAACACCTGTGGTTTCCCTAAACCACATTAAGTACTGAACTGAACCTAATGGCGTTCATAGCGCAATATTGATAAATAGTGCAATATAATGTGCAGATAACCCAGTGATAAAATATATAAACACTGATTACACATCTACTGCTGCTCGATGGGACAGAATCCTCTGGGCTGTAGGCTCCTGGTTAACCTCATATGCAGAAGAAAACACAGATGTCAACACAATAGTGCATTAACATTTACTTGATGCAAAACATACAGGGGAAAGGAAACACTCACACTTTCCCTGTAGTTTAAATTGCAGAGAGTGACAATGAGCACACTCGGCTCTACCCCAGACTCGGCTTCCTGATGTATGTGTGTATGCAGGCACAGTCCTTCCCAATCGCGTCTCTCACTCGCGTCGGGATGCTCCGCCTCCTTCACACGTCTGCCAATGGGAGTCCTTGCAGAGTGGGTACGGTGGCCATGTGTATATATGTGTGTATATATATGTGTGTCATTTCACTCTTATGTTAAATTATATTACTAATAATTTCTCCTCTGCTTTTACACACACGTGTGTATATGTGTATGTATATATGTATTTATGTATTTTGTGTGTGTGTGTGTATATTGTGTGATTGTGTGTGTGTGTGTGTGTGTGTGTATATTGTGTGTGTGTATGTGTAAACCCATAGGAGAAATTATTAATAATATAATTTAACATAAGAGTGAAATGATTAAATAGTGAAATAACTGAGTGATATCATAGAACTCAATAAACATAAAAATGTTAGATATATTTATCTATATCTAATCACTTGTGAGCACATTCACATGTCTTAGGCCCGGGCCATAGAGCACTCAGGCGTGCTGAGCCGCGCTGAACAGATGCAGAAAGCCCCTGCATCTGTTATCAGCGCGGCTATAGTTTCTCCCTGCTCATGCGCGCTGATGCGCGCTGATGCGCGCTGATGCGCGCTGAGGAGGAGAAACTCTTCCCCGAGCGCCAAACTGATATTTGGTGCTCGGGGAAGCGGAGGAGCGGTCACGTGACCGCTCCCATCCAATGGCGCTGCAGCCGGTTCCCTACAGAGCCGCCATTACCAGACAGAAGGCATTGTGTGTTGTGAGTATGTGTGTGTGTAGGAGGGGGGGGGGAGAGGGTGATGCCCCGATCGCTGTCTCCCTTCTGCTCCGGTCCCTGCCCCCTTCTGCTCCGGTCCCTGCCCCCCTTCTGCTCCGGTCCCTGCCCCCCTTCTGCTCCGGTCCCTGCCCCCCTTCTGCTCCGGTCCCTGCCCCCCTTCTGCTCCGGTCCCTGCCTCCCTTCTGCTCCGGTCCCTGCCCCCCTTCTGCTCCAGTCCCTGTCTCCTGTGTGTGTGTTGTGTTTGCATTGTGTGTGTGTGTGTATGCATGTGTGTGCATGTGTGTGTGTCTGTGTGTGCATATGTGTGTATGCATGCATGTGTGTGTGCATTGTGTGCATTGTGTGTGTGTGTGTGTATGCATGTGTGTATGTGTGCATGTGTGTGTGCATCTGTGTGTGTGTGTGTGTCTGTGTGTGCATTGTGTGCATTGTGTGTGTGTGTGTGTGTATGTGTATGCATGTGTGTGCATGTGTGTGTGTGTATATATAGTGTGTGTATATATAGTGTGCGTGTGTGTGTGTGTGTATATATGTATATATATATATGTATGTATATGTATATATATATATATATATCAGTACCGTGTTAGCCGAGCTTCAATAATCAAAAAATAAATAGATGATACCGTTCTGTGGCTAACGAAATGCTTTTATTTGTGAGAGCTTTTGAGATACACTGATCTCTTCTTCCGGCGATGTTACAATGAATAAGCAAAAGGTAAAGTATACATATATATGTGTATGTGTATGTGTATGTGTGTGTGTGTGTATATATAATGTGTGTATGCATGTGTGTGTATGTGTGCATGTGCGTGTGCATTGTGTGTGTGTGTGTGTGTGTATATATAATGTGTATTTGTGTGTGTGTGTGTGTGTGTGTACATATATAAATATATATATATATATATATGTGTGTATATATATATATATATATATATATATATATATATATATATATATATATGTATATATAATGTGTGTGTGTGTGTGTGTGTGCATTGTGTGTGTGTATATATATATATATATATATATATATATATATATATATACAGCTAAACCCCGTTATAACGCGGGTCTCGGGGTCCACCCCGAGACCACCGCGTTACTAACGGGGTCGCGGGGGGAAAAATGGCCGCCGCGCTTTAGCGCATATTCATCCCGTGGGACAGGAGATGGGAGCGGGCATGTCCCTCCGCTCCCCGCTTCCCCCTGTCACCGCGGGACAGCCCGCGGGGCAGGAGATGGGAGCGGGGATGTCCCTCCGGTCCCCGCTTCCCCCTGTCACCGCGGGCCTCCATGATGCAGTGGCTATGTCGTGCACTTTTAAAGCAACTGCGCATGCTCAGTATTAGTAAGTCAGATATTTCGCATGAAATGTCGCATGAAGCAGTTCCGGTCTGCACCAGCTGTATGAGCCATGTGTCCGGCGAGAGCAGGGATCTGACACGCTGTTCCTGCACCGCTGCTCTGTGCTGAGCCTTGTTGATCATCTCCTACCCCCTGTGTGCCGAACTATAGTCTGCACCATGCCTCCCACCATCCTGCACCACAATGCTGCGGGTAATGCCAACCACTGTGTGTGTTTGTCTCAAACAGTGTGGAGTGATTGTGTACGCAGTGCCATGTGTCGTTTTGTCTGTTATTGTGTCGTGTGTTCTGCTGTTAAATCATGCAGTGCTATGTGCATGTATGGTGGTGTATTGTCATTGCGTCTTGCAGTCTTGTGACTGTGGCATGTTGTCATTGCATCATGCAGTATCCTGTTGTGCTTTTTATAATTGTCAGCAATTAACAAATGTCTTCTGATCCGGAGAATGGCATTTAAGTTAATAGTTGTGATTTCAAAGCCACTGAAGTATTGGATGCTATTTATGCTGGAAATAACAAACTGCCTTAAGTACAGTAGTGAGTGACATTTAAACCATGTGGCAATCATATTGAATGACTGGTGTGGGCTGTCCATGTTGTGTAACCCCACTTTGAGGTGGTAGCCAAACAATTTCAGATTGTGACCACATTCCCTATAATACTTAATTTTCAGTGCAGTGAGGCACTCTGATTGTTATATCCTGTTCGTGTTATTTTGTACATTAGTACAGCAATACAATTACAGATTACCTGATAGCTGTGCAACATCTGAGTGTTATGTGCCCTGGACCTTTGTAACTACAAACTGGTCTGCAATTCTCTGATATGACAGGCTGCCACACACACTTCCACATCACAATTCTGCCTGTGTGTTCAGTATTAAAGCTAAAGCATAAGGTAACCCTACAAAGGCAGAATAAATCAATACAGGAAAAACTGCTATAGATGAATACGTGGACGTTTGCTATACAGTGTAGGTGTAAACATTAATTGGGAGCCATTTACAGGTGTGAGAGAGAATGAATCAAAGCCTGTTACAGGCGTATGAATGAATAAAGTTGCTGGATGCCTGCAATAGGTGTATAAACAAATTATTGAAAGGGAGTGTGCTATAGATGTAGGAATAACTATAAATGGGAGTTTGCTATTCAGTAAATGGGAACTGCTAGAATTGTATGAATCAATTTTAGCCTGCTGTGTGTGTGTGTGTGTGTGAGTGTCTGTGAGTGTCTGTGAGTGTGTGTGAGTGTGTGTGAGTGTGTGTGTGCAGTGTGAGCAATGAGCAGTGTGTGTGCAGTGAGTGTGTGCAGTGTGTGCAGTGTGCAAAAAAAAAAAAAAATTTTTTAAACATTTTCAAATTTTTTTTTTTTTTTTTTTTTTAAACGGGAACCACGGGAAAACCGCGTTATAACCGAATCGCGGTATAGCGAGGCGCGTTATAACGGGGTTTAGCTGTATATATATATATATATATAATCAAAAAATAAATAGATGATACCGTTCTGTGGCTAACGAAATGCTTTTATTCGTTAGCCACAGAACGGTATCATCTATTTATTTTTTGATTATTGAAGCTCGGCTAACACGGTACTGATACCTCTACATGTGTGTGTGTATATATATAATGTGTGTGTGTGTATGTGTATGTGTGTGTTTGCGTGCGTGCATGAATATATTTATCAAAGTTGCACAATGTTAATAAATAATTTATTCTCACCACGTCTTTTTTTTTTAATTTTTTTAAATATTATATAATATACACACACACACACACACACACACACACACACACACACACACACACACACACACACGTTCCCCAGTGGCACACAAACACACAGAACACTTCAAAGTGACACACACACACACACTGACAGCTACCAAGTGACACACACGCACACGCACACACACACAGTGATACCCGCTTCCCAAGCGCGCTTGCTGTCTCCTCTGTCAGGACAGCAAAAAGCTCCTGGTAGCGCGAGCGTCAGCAAGCGAGAGCACTGCTCAGCGACGCTCAGTGCACTATGTCCGAGGCCTTAGATAGGTCTGCAACCCAGCCTTTCACCATTATCATCTAGCATACAGTGCTTACACTGTGGCAAGGGATTCTGGGAAATGACATGCAATTGAGCTCACAGTGTCACCTTTTGCCTCCAAGGAACCCCCATCTCATCCTCCGTAGCACCCTTCAACCCAGATGTCCAGAGAACGCCATGCACAAGAAGCAGCTCGTTAGACCGGATGCTGAATGGGATAAGTGTGGATATCCCCGGGAACTGTATTGTGCTGGCAAAGATAGATTTGCTTCTGGAGATAATGCTAAATATTGAGCAACGGATGCAGACGATGGATCAACGGATGGATCGACGGATGGAGAAGATAGAGACTGACATAGAGGGGATACATAATTTTCTCGGTGTTCATGTCCCTGTATCCCCGACGCCGGAGCAGGGGGGTGGCATGGATGTGATGAATGGGACCTTCGACCACCTTCCATCAGCAAGCGCACCCCTTCCACCTGAAGATTTTGTGTACATGTATGCCGTTGAGGAGGAGTATGACATGACAACCCCGTCAAGACCACGCCAGGAGACAACACGGCGACCAAGACAGGAGGAAAGCTTCCTCCCAGACAACCTACCCTCGCCCACCGCCACAAGCACACCCGCTCACAGAAGAACACCCGCTTCCAGAAACCAACTTACATTCGCTTGCATCGATACGATGCCCGACATCATTCTGCGCGATCTGCCACCGGCACTCAGGGAGAAGTATAGGGTGATAGTGCTGGTGCACCCCACAAGTATGCCTTGTTAATTTTCAAGCACCATGTGTCCTACTTGATGTACTGCGACTGGGCGTTCAAAGTGAACTACGAAGGAAATCGCGAAAAAAAGGCGCTTCCAGACAATTTAAGAAAGACCATTCTGGAGGAATTGAAGCGTTTATTTTTCAATTACAGATCCTTTAATGAAAGGCGTTCGGGACTGCATTAATGGCATGTTGCGCCATGCAAGGCATCGGCCATGGAAGGACAATCTTGTGGGGTATGCATTTGTGTGAATTTTTTTAAATAACAGGTAAGATCATACTGTTGTGCTGTTGTGAATGTTTTTATTTACTGTACACGCAGGACATGCACAACTCCAGTCCTCGAGGGCAGCAAACAGACCCGGTTTTCAAAGGTTATCCTGAAAACCGGGCCAGTTTGAAGCCCTCGAGGACTGGAGTTGTGCCTGTCCTGCGTGTACAGTAAAGAAAAACATTCATTTGTGCCTGCCTGCCTGCCTGATGCAAATATTTTGAAGTGCTGTGCACTTAAAATGTTTTTACATTGTTCACTATTTGTAAATACTGTATATGTTTTTGTACTTACTCCACCAATAAAAGAAAATGTTGCTTTGTTTTAAATTGTTCCATTGCCTCCTTTGTTACTATAACAACAGTGTTTCTAGAATGTACTGTCCAGGCAGTATAAAACAATACATGCTGTACTGGAATACATGTGGAATAAATGCATACTTTTTATTTTTTCGTATTTATTATACAGTATATATATAAAAAAAGTATTGTATGTGGTCTGACATCAGCATACTGTTTCAGGTTTTCTATCCTAATCAATAACAACGGCCACTACACTGTAGACTCCGGAACGTTGTTTTTTTTAAATCCGATTAAGCAATGTGCGGGCATTGTTGCACAAAGCAATATTATCCCTCCATTTGCCGTTTTCCACAAAGTTGTTCTTTCTGTGGAAGAAAAAGTAAAAGTTTTACTGTAATGGTCCGTCCCACAGTCAGTCCCACCAATAATTTTCTCGGGGGCGTCTCCTGTTCGCATGCGCCTACCGTCGATGTGATGACGAGCATATGCGTTTCAAGAAGGTTCCAATGAGCATGCGCCTAGCGTTCCACCAATGGTAGAAGCCGCTCAGCCAATGATATTGCTTACAAGAGAATCGCTTGACTTTTGAATCTTACTGATATTGATATTTCCAAAATAAAAAAGAATAAAATAAGGCAACATTACTCACCATAGAATTTCCCATTCAGCTGGCGCCGGCGCTGGGCCACTGCCAGTCCAGTATTGTTGATCATACGTGTCTTTGACTGGTTACAGCAGGACTACTACACCTGTAGTCAGCTGATTAGGCTGGAAATCGCTTAGGTACATGCAAGCTTGCTCGAAACTGTACGCGAAATCCGGCTCAGGCTGCAGGTATCCGTGCGTGGACACCGTGGTCGGACCGTTATTGGAAGCCGGTGCTGGCGCATTGCTTGCCAGCGACTGTCGTTTCTTAGTTGGTTTTAACTCGGCCTTTCACCTTTTGACGTCTGCATCATAGATATGGGAAAAATTTGGTGATACACACCAATACCCTCCAATAAATTGGGGATCAATATGATAAAAACGGGTCGCTACATAACTTTTTCCTTATTGCACGCTTCCACACATGAGGAGCTGGCAAAAATTTAAAAAAGTCAAAGTTTTCGATAAAATACTGATAAATTTGAACAACTGTTGCCATCTTATCTGTTGCTTTTATCGCGGCCCATATCAAATAAGCGTATGTTCTGTCAGGTTTTAGGAACACTGGCTGCACTGGAACACTCATGGCGGCGGGTCTGACTCTGGAGAATAACTTAAACTGGTGTTTGTCTTTCTTTAATATGAAAAGCCTAAATTGATACATTATTGTAACCTCTCCCTTCAGTCCTAAGGCCATTTTACAATAGCCCACTGTGGTATCTTTTTTAAACGAAACACCTGCAAGTCGACACATTACTGAAGCGCATGCGCATTACAATTCATGAATATCTGCCATCTGACGGACACGCGAAGAATTGCAACCTATTAAATCCGAACCATTCTCAATAAACACATCAACCGCGGCTGAGAATGCAACATGAATGCGGCATGAACCCGACAAAGTGCGTAGCATTCGAGAAAACATCTCGGAAAAATGCGGGGATTTTGTCGAATAAAAAGGATCATAGCAGTATTAAAAAATTACACTGTTCTAGAATTCACTGGATGATACTGGTATAGCTTAATTAAGTCTGAATAACATCAGTGATGTCAAATACAATAACTGGGCATTTGGTTCCTGATTTAACAATGGAGATATAGCAGAAAGTTGGGTCGTCCTATAACTATTAGAGACCTGGTACATGGTGCGGTAACGGGAACACCCGGTGACTGATATGTGAGCTTCTAATGAGACATGTATTCTATTCATTGTACAAACAGTTTTTAATTATTCCTTCACAACTGAAACTATCGACTTACTATCTATCAAAGGAGTTGAAAAGATTTCTGACACTTTAATTGGTGTTTTGCAGCTAGTGAGATTTCCTTTTAAATCGTTAAATATTATGATCCACTTTAAATATATGATCCACTACATCTGCTCCCCCTGCCCTAATGCTGCACATGTTGTGCTAAACACTTCATTTTTACAATGTACATCTACAGTTTACTTTCATCCTCAACTTTTTGTGATATGCGAACTTACCTCTCCTCCATGACCTTTTGTAAGACAGTTTGTGTAACAGTGGCTTTTTTTATTTTGTCTAGTACAAAGAAAAGCACCAATAATCCACCCATGCCAGCACTGCAAGGTTGCTTTTAGCAGTCAGGATTACCTCCTCAAATATCTGAAGTTCCAACACCCAAATGAGTATATGGAAAAGATGAGGACAGAATAATCTTGCAACATTCCAATAAATGACAGAAAATGCATCTTTCAATCAATCAAGGCAATTAATAAACAATGTAACTGCTTCTCATTCCAAAAGATATATATTAGCAGCTGCCACTGGAAAAGGTCTTGGAGAAAGTGGGAAGAATCTGACTTGGTTATCGGACCAAAACCCACCGAAAAGGACACAGACCAGGGAGAGACCGCATGTATGTGGGGAATGTGGGAAGGGATTTAGTCGGTTATTCAGCCTGAACATATACAAGAGGATACACACAGGAGATGCCGCATCTATGTGGGGAATGTGGGAAGGGATGTAGTCGGCTATCCAGCCTGAACATACACAAGAGGATACACACAGGGGAGAGGCCACATGTATGTGGGGAATGTGGGAAGGGATTTAGTCAGTTATCCCACCTGGACAGACACATGAGGATACACACAGGGGAGAGACCGCATGTATGTGGTGAATGTGGGAAGAGATGTAGTCGGTTATCCAGCCTGAACATACACAAGATGACACACACAGGGGAGAGACCATATGTATGTGGGGAATGTGGGAAGGGATTTAGTGTGTCATCCAGCCTGGACACACACAAGAGGACACACACAGGAGAGAGACCGCATGTATGTGGGGAATGTGGGAAGGGATTTAGTGTGTCATCCAGCCTGAACACGCACAAGAGGACACACACAGGGGAGAGACCGCATGTGTGTGAGGACTGCGGGAAGGACTTTAGTCAGTTATCCCACCTGAACTCGCACAAGAGGACACACACAGGGGAGAGACCGCATGTATGTGGGGAATGCGGGAAGGGATTTCGTGACTTATCCCACCTGAACATACACAAGAGGACGCACACAGGGGAGAGACCGTATGTATGTGGGGAATGCGGGAAGGGATTTAGTGTGTCATCCAGCCTGAACACACACAAGAGGACACACACAGGGGGGAGACCGCATGTATGTGGTGAATGTGGGAAGGGATTTAGTGTGTCATCCAACCTGAACACACACAAGAGGACACACACAGGGGAGAGACCGCATGTATGTGGTGAATGTGGGAAGGGATTTATTCAGTTATCCCACCTGAACATACACAAGAGGACACACAAGGGAGAGACCTTTCTCTAAAGCCAGGCATGTTATAACTTTTTTAATGCAGGTTATTTGTATCATTCTTACTGTAGTTTGAAAGAAAAAGTTCTTAATGTTTTATATTTCCATGCTGTTGATCCTAATAAAATGTGTGTTCTCCATTATGCTGAAGCAGTTTATAGTCTCACTTAGCTGTGAATCAGAATAGTTTCAGCGTGACCAATGTGCCGCCAGCATTGGCCGCAGACTGTTTTGGGTAGGGGGTTTTAGAGTAAGGGCTTGAGGTAGGGATTTTAGGGTAGGGGGTTTAGGCACTTAACAGAAAAGAAATCTGCATGCAGTTTGAAGCTGCAGATTGTGAACTCTGCTCAGGCTGAGGAGGGAATCTAATCCAAACAATTGCTAGGGGAGGGTGGTGCTCACAGGGAGTGTACACATAGTGAATATAGAGAAAGAAAGAATCCCTTTAATGTGGCACTAGAGAGGTTCACCCTAATTAAAACTTAAATTTTTATTATATCTGATTAAAATAAATTGTTTGGAATAACCACATACAAAAAACAAACATACAATGATATTAAAAGACGGAGAGGTGTGATAGGGTGTTTAGTGGAGGTATGGTTATATATAAATACCTCTCTAATTAGTACTTAGTAGACCCTATAGTAAGGGTGATCACTATACTAGATAGGTATAGGTATATATCAGACCCCTCAACCAAAGCAATGGAAGGAGGTGAAGGCAGGTGAATATGCTTAACTGTTGGATATAAGGCTGAGTATATTGCTGGCTGAGTTGAAGCAGCCACTACTCACTGCACATGGTGTAACTTAATATACTGTTGTAAGCTCTATTGTGACAGGTCTAATGTGAGGCCAGCCACATTCACTGCAGATATATAATAGATCAACCCTAGGGTCTGAGTGCTCTTGCTGCCCACGAACGCAGTCTACGAAGCACTCAGACAGTATATAACACACAGCTCACCGATGAGCCGACGTCACGTGACGGTGACGTCAGACGTACCCTACGTACGTTTCACCGTAACTGGCTTCATCGGGGGCGGGTTCCAGATGATTAGACTGTATTTTTATAGGGTCCTGTTGCTATGGCAGCAAATCACAGGGCTCCATTGATTGGATCCTCTGAGATAGCTGATTTTAAGCTACATGCAGAGGCTATGAGCCAAAAATTCCTACAACGGGGATATAGCCACAAAATCATCAAGAAGGCTTATCATAGGGCACTCGTGACACCGAGAGAATCCCTCCTGCACGTAAAAGCAAAGCCTGAGGACAAGAAAATTGTCCGTTTCATTGGCACTTACAATGCACAATGGGGGAGTATCAAAAGTATTTACTCCAAATATTGGCATATACTAATCCAGGACCCAGACCTCAAAGAGGTTTTGAATGATAAACCTACTTTGGTAGGCAGACGAGCTAAAAATCTGAAGGACACTTTGGTCCACAGTCACTTTGTCAAACCCAAAAGTGTCTCCTCGAATACATGGCTTCCACCCAAACCACAGGGAACATACAAATGTGGGTCGTGTAAGGCATGTCAGTACATAAGAACTAGCAAAACGTATACAAACAAGGGTAAGGAGTACACCACACAGGGTTTCTTTAACTGCAAATCAATGAAAATTGTGTATCTCATCACATGTTGTTGTAACCTACAATATGTAGGAAAAACAGGCAGAGAATTCCGACGCCGGATCCTAGAGCATATTAGCTCCATCAAAAACAGTGCAGACACCCCAGTATCGAGACACGTGAGGGAGTATCATCAAGGTGATGTCAAATCACTGGTATTTCAGGGTATTGACAGGGTTATTCCTACCAACAGAGGGGGGGGGACTGGAACAAAAAACTCCTGCAGAAGGAATCCAGATGGATTTTTACATTATCCACCCTAGCCCCCGGAGGACTTAACGAGGGGTTTCTGTATACCCCATTTCTATGAGTAACACACTGCCTATAAACTAGAAGGGTATTTCTTTCCCTCCAGACAGATATTTTATATCTGTCTGTATAGCTAACATCATAGAAGCGGAAGGTGTGCAATACATATATGTATTTCTATTTTCCCTGCAAAAGGCTCTGGAGAATAGCCTCCCAGTAGGTGAGAAAATTATATAACATCATACAGAAGTACATGTACATTGATGTTCAACGAAGCACCCCAGAACACCATCACCATACCCCTGTAATGCCATGTCACCACCCCCTATGGTCACCTATCTATATATGAGCATCCATTGTTCAATATCCATCTTCTGCTTTGGACAAAGTCTCTGTAAAAAATCTGTAAACACTGCAATTTACAGACATTAACCACACAGAGTCTTAAGATCACATTTGCTTTATTTACCATAGAAATACATCTCTAGCATGAAAGATCCAACCTAACTATACTTACCTCACTGTATGGATCAATAGGTCATTGGAGATATAGCAGCCTTCAATGTACACAAGGAGAGAGGTATATATGTATTTATGAGTAACTCTGCACTTAGGACCCCAACATTTTGGGCAACATATCTGCACTTAATCATTCATATGGTTTAAGGGATCCTTGACCATTATGTGAACGACTTAGGAACAGGATACATACCCTGCACGCATTTCTGTTTACATTCATGCTGTCTGTAGTCATTACTAGCTCCGGCCCCCACACAGGAGGAGGAGCAACAAAGCAGTGAGCCGCGCGATTGGCTATGGGGTTTCCCAAGCAGCCAATTGGATAGTAAACCGGCTCACCAGAGGAATACAGCCTCCTCCCCTACACACAGGGGGGGGAGCGTCAGTGCATGATCAATGGAGCCCTGTGATTTGCTACCATAGCAACAGGACCCTATAAAAATACAGTCTAATCATCTGGAACCCGCCCCCGATGAAGCCAGTTACGGTGAAACGTACGTAGGGTACGTCTGACGTCACCGTCACGTGACGTCGGCTCATCGGTGAGGTGTGTGTTATATACTGTCTGAGTGCTTCGTAGACTGCGTTCGTGGGCAGCAAGAGCACTCAGACCCTAGGGTTGATCTATTATATATCTGCAGTGAATGTGGCTGGCCTCACATTAGACCTGTCACAATAGAGCTTACAACAGTATATTAAATTACACCATGTGCAGTGAGTAGTGGCTGCTTCAACTCAGCCAGCAATATACTCAGCCTTATATCCAACAGTTAAGCATATTCACCTGCCTTCACCTCCTTCCATTGCTTTGGTTGAGGGGTCTGATATATACCTATACCTATCTAGTATAGTGATCACCCTTACTATAGGGTCTACTAAGTACTAATTAGAGAGGTATTTATATATAACCATACCTCCACTAAACACCCTATCACACCTCTCCGTCTTTTAATATCATTGTATGTTTGTTTTTTGTATGTGGTTATTCCAAACAATTTATTTTAATCAGATATAATAAAAATTTAAGTTTTAATTAGGGTGAACCTCTCTAGTGCCACATTAAAGGGATTCTTTCTTTCTCTATATTCGGTTTAGGCACTTACCTTAACAGATAAATACAAAAAAAGAGACACAGCGCACAACGCTCATAGTGCATTAAAGATATTTTTTACATAAACAATACATAGGTGAGTAATGTGCGTACATCAAATGCAGTAATAACGTACGCACATTACTCACCTATGTATTGTTTATGTAAAAAATATCTTTAATGCACTATGAGCGTTGTGCGCTGTGTCTCTTTTTTTGTATTTATCTGTTAGCTTTAGGGGGTCCCTGAGCCCCCCCTTCATCGCAGCTGCAGACGCTCCATTTAAGTTAAGTTATTCAATTCACTTTATTGTCACTATCAACCACGTCACGTTTTAGTAGCTGCGCACTTTATTTCTTTTCTCACTTACTTACCTTAACAGCAAAGTGGCCAGCGGTGGGAAGAGTTGAGGTGAAATGGCCGCAACCAAATGTCCTAGAGTGTCCTGTGAATACTGAAGTGGAGGACAGAGACACTGACTAACGTCCCCAGTGAGGGACATTAATGCAGCCGCCTTTACATACTGCCATGTTCCTTTAATATCTCTAGAGAGCAGCAAGAGTTGACCATCAATTTCACAGGTTATATGTTGAAATGAAAATGCACTTGAGGGGGTTAAGTGTCCCTTTATTAATGACATATACATATGCAGTAATGATGTAACAAGTGGTGCTACCTCACACAGGGACCTTTCCCACTGAGGGTTACACTTGCACACCTCTATGGCAGAGATTCCTGTTATACATGCGCTGGCGTTACCTCCCAACAAGCACATTGCCAGGCTGAGGGAGGTGTTCATATCGGAATCTGAGGCCAAAATCTATGGTCAGAATCAAGGAGACACACCCCCAACTTTATTTTGTATTTGTAACTCTAACCCAGAAGGAAAAGCATTTAGCTGGGGGAGCACGGCACTGGGGGAGTGGGGGCACGGGACTGGAAGCACCTCGTTCAAAGTGAGCTGTGTGTTACCAGGCAGATCTCTCTCTTTCGCTGTCTGGTACGATACCGTTTTTACGCGAAATCAGGAACAGCACTCAGTTAAGTCAGGTGAAAGAGTTTTGTATTGAAACGAAATTACACTAAAAACTGACGTTTTGTTCCCAAAAATGGGACCTTTCTCAAGGTGGTGTAGTGAGTGAAAGACAGTGTAATACACAAATGCCCTACATGTCAGGTGTGGCTAATGGCTCTTAATTGCAACCAATTATGTAATTAATTAAATTATTGAACCTGGCAAAAGCCCGCCCAACCTCTGTTCCTGCAGACACTTTGGAATGTGTTTCTAGCCTCCTAGATTCCGGTATGCAGACGTCTGGAGCTGAGGACTCTAGGCGCATGCGCAGTGAACAGTTCCCTTCTGTTTACTGCTTGCGCTCTGCTTAGCTGAAATCCAACGTTGCTAGGCATTCGCTGAGACGCGGCAGCCATCTTGGATTCAATGCGCATGGGTAGAAGGTATAAACAAGTCCTCCCGATCCTGCTTCTGACATATATACGCTGCTGCCAAAGAGCCTGAAACAGTACTTCAGCTGCCGGAACTGATCTAGACATCGCTGTAAGAAAGGAACACGCTGAAAACAAAATGTTAAAACACCCAAATTGTGCATAAAAAAAAAATCGTGTTGAAAGTACATATATACAGTTGTGTGAAAAAGATAGTAAACCCTCTTTGAATTCTATGGGTTTACATATCAGGACATAATAACAATCATCATGTTCCTTAACAGGTCTAAAAATTAGGTAAATACAACCTCAGATGAACAACAACACATAACATATTACACCGTGTCGTGATTTATTTAACAAAAATAAAGCCAAAATGGAGAAGCCATGTGTGAAAAACTAAGTACACACTTGGGGGTCTATGCACAAAGCTCCATAAAGTGGCTTTAAGAGTGCAAAGTGCTTTTAGAACGTGATATTGCGCTCAGCGCGATTCACAGAGCAGCGCTAACAGGCACTTTACGCTCTTAAACAGGATTTTTTGCAGAAATTTTTCTAAGTCAAGCCAAACACGTACGATCAGCTAAATACGCTGATTTCTGCCAGTCTGCACGATTCTCTAAGCTACGCTAAGAAATCGTTCTTTAAAAACGCGCTTGAAAAAACACACCAGCCCAAGGCAGGCGCAAAAGGATCAGGACTTAGAAAAATGTCTTTGTTTACATTTTTGCAGGCACACAATCCCTACAACAGGCCGGCGTGTGTACCTGGCTTACCCCACGGGTGATCCCCACGGGTGTCCCAGGGTCCCCGCAGGAGTCCGCGGGTCCCAGCAGGCGTGGATCCATCATAAAAATACCGAAGCTCATTCACCCATATCACAGCTGGATGTCCACGGAATTCCTGCTTGGACTTACAAGAAATAGCTCCTGTCTTACATTTAAGATCTGGAGTTTTTACCCACTTTATTAAACAACATGTTACGTTTGTGTTATAACTGAACCACTACATGCACATAAATATCATTTTTATACTGTATTTGCATCTCAAAAATCAGGTTTCTGGGTGCTTTCGTTCTAGAATTAGTATTTCTCATTGAAATGCCGGCTTCTAGACTGCCATCATGTGTCGGTTAGAGGGTATGTATGGCAAGCAATGCATCTTGTCTTTTACCCTCGCAGCCAGGGAATGGCCTGCAAATGGGAAATAAAAATGGCTGGGACAGGGCAAACACAGTAATGCATAGCAAATCAGGTATTAACCCCTTCCTCCCCATCACACCTCCCCCACTCAAGACGCAAGGACTGCCCTGACCACCCCGTCCGGTGGCTGGGCTGAGCTGCCAGCTCTTGAAGTTAGTAAGTCCTGAGGGCTGTCCTGGCGGGAAAGGCCATCAGCATTACCATGCTCACTTCCCTTCTTGTGCTGGATGGTGAAGTTCCACTCCTGTAAGTCAAGACTCCAGCGCAAAAGTTTAGCATTTTCCCCCGACACCCTCTGTAACCAACTCAAAGGATTGTGGTCAGTTATTACCGTGAAATGTCTGCCATACAAATAAGGCTGTAACTTTAGAGCCCACACTATGGCCAGACGCTCCTTCTCAATGGTGGCATATTCCACCTCTCTGGGCAGCAGCTTGCGGCTTAGATATACTACTGGGTGCTCAAAGCCCTCCTCCCCCACTTGGCTGAATACAGCCCCAATGCCAAAGTCCGAGGCATCAGTCTGCACCAGTCTGAAGCGGCAAGTATAGGAGCGCTGGCTAGTGCAGTCTTTAATGCCTGAAACGAGACCTCACAGGCAGGAGACCAGACTACCAGCACAGACTGTCGCTTCTGGGTCAAGTCAGTCAGGGGTTTGGCAATGGCGCTATACTGAGGGACAAACTTTCTGTAGTAGCCTGCGGTGCCTAGGAAAGCCATGACTTGCTTCTTGGTTTTGGAAACGGGCCACTGCACTATAGCTTCCACCTTAGCTGGTTCTGGCTTAAGATGCCTGCCACCCTCCCTGTGCCCTAGGTATAGTACTTCGGCCATCCCTACTAAGAACTTGGGTTTCAACGTGAGTCCCGCTTCCCTAATCCTGGCTAGCACCGCAGCTACATGCACTAAGTGTGAGTCCCACGAATTACTAAAGACCGCAATGTCGTCCAGGTATGCCCTTGCAAACCCTTGCATACCCTCCAGCAAGCGATTGACCAGACGTTGAAAGGTAGCCGGTGCATTTTTCATGCCGAATGGCATCACTAGAAATTCATAGAGGCCACTTGGGGTAATAAATGCAGACTTCTCTCTAGCCTCCTGGGTCAAAGGAATCTGCCAGTACCCCTTACTGAGATCCATAGTCGTCAGATACCTTGCCCCCGTGAGTTCATCTAACAACTCATCCATGCGGGGCATGGGGTAGGCATCTGACACCGTGCCCGCATTGAGCTGCCGGTAGTCCACACAGAACCGGGTGGTTCCGTCCTTCTTAGGCACCAGGACTACCGGACAAGCCCAAGGGCTCTGGGACGGTACAATTATCCCTAGGGCCAGCATCTCTTCTACCTCCCTCTCTATACTGCCCTTCACCTCTGCTGACACTCTATAAGCGTGCTTATGCAGAGGTCTCAGATCCCCTGTCAGCACTGGGTGTTCTGCAATGTGTGTCTTCCCTGGCTTGTCTGAGAACAGAGCCCTATACTTCTCTAGCATAGCCCTGTCTTCTGCTCTCTGCCTGACATTCAGCGGAGCCCGTATCTCCACCTGCTCTATGGTACCCCCCTGCCTAGCCTCCCCCAGGAGATCAGGCAGAGCCTTGCTCGCCGGATCCCCCATCGGTGGGCTGCAAATGGCCAGCCCCGACGCCACTCTCGGTGCTATGTACTCCTTCAGCATGTTGATGTGATAAGTCTTATTTCTCCCTGTCTCAGCATCTACCTGTACAACATAGTTGCACTCGTTCATTTTTCGCAGTACCGGATACGGTCCCGACCAGGCAGCCATTAATTTGTTCTCCTGAATGGGCTTGAGAACAAGTACCTGCTGTCCTGGGATGAACTCTCTGCTACGGGCATTCTGATCATACCAAGTCTTCTGCTTGGTCTGAGCAGCCCTAAGGTTGTCCTGTGCCAACCCCATGAGCATCTCTAACCGGTCTCTGAGATCTATCACATTCTGAAGCACAGAAGCATCAGTAGTGGTAGTCTCCCCTTCCAATCCCTCACTTAATAGGTCCAGAGGTCCCCATACCCTGCGTCCATACAGTAGCTCAAAGGGAGAGAAGCCTGTAGATTCTTGCGGTACCTCTCGGTATGCAAACAGCAAGTGCTGCAGGTGAATCTCCCAGTCTTTTCCCTCTGCCTCATAAATGTTCGCAGCATCTGCTTCAGGGTACCATTGAACCTCTCACATAGTCCGTTGGTTTGGGGGTGGTAAGGGGTCGTGCACTGGTGCTTCACTCCGCACGCATCCCAGAGACACTGGAGCAATTCACTCATGAACTGCGACCCCTGATCGGTTAGGATCTCACTAGGGAAACCTACCCTAGAAAAAATAGCTAACAGAGCTTTAGCTACTGCCCTAGCATCAACACTGGCAAGCGCTACCGCCATAGGATACCGTGGCAAAATCCACCACCGTGAGAATGTAGCGCTTTCCTGACCAGCTGGGAACCATGAGGGGTCCCACGAGGTCCATAGCTACCCGCTGAAAGGGTTCCCCTATTACCGGTAACGGGTTCAGGGGTGCCTTCACACGGTCACCCGCCTTACCTACTCGCTGGCAGGCGTCACAGGATCGGCAGAACTCTGCCGCCTCACTGGATGCCCCCGGCCAGTAGTAACGCTGCAACAGCCGGGCTCGTGTCCAAGCGACCCCCTGATGCCCTGCTAGTGGAATGGAGTGGGCTACCCCCAACAACTGCTGCCTATACTCCCGGGGTACCACTAGCTGTCTTTTTCCCGTCCATACCTCATCTAACCCGGTGGTCCCTTGCTCTCTATATAGGAGCTCGCAGTGCCACAAGAAGTAATCAAACACCTTGCTTGGTTTAGACTCGGACGCCCGCAGTCTCATGCCCACCAAGCTGGGATCAGATCGCACCGCATCCCTAAACTGGGCACCTAACTCTGGCCACACCCAGTCACATCTGAGTCAGGGGGACAGGGAACAGGTACAGGGAACAGTAAGTCAGTATCAGAAAGCGATTGAGTCTGGCTTACCTGTCTGGTCTCTGCAGAGACTACTGGAACGGTAGGTCCCAAATGCAGGGGGACGGGCTTGTTCTGCTGCGATCCTTGCGGACTGGCTCCTGGTGATCGCTGCAATAGGCGCCAGCTCAGTGGTAAAAATACAGATAACGTGTCCTAGGTCATTACCCAGAAAGACCTCGGCATCTAACCCAGGCAAAACCTCCACCTCCCTCATGCCACGTCCGGCACCCCAGTCCAAAAAGAACCGGGTAACCTGGAGTGACCGCGGTCCTCCGCCTGGCATGGTCACTTGCATCCCGTTACCCGGGAGCAAATCCTCTGGCCGCACCATATCAGGGCGAACCAGAGTCACGGTGGCACTGGAGTCTAGCAAGCCGTCCGCCTGCCGGTCTCCGATAGTCACCTTCCGTAGATGCTTCTGCCGGACATCGTTGGGCTGCATCCCGACTGGAGCAACCTGATGTCCTGCGCTCTCCGCTGCTGGTCCCGAGGTGGCAAGTGCAGTCTCTCCGCTGGGCATCCCTCTGTGGGCTTGTTCCACGGCTGTACTTGGCTCCTCTGTGTGTGCCAGTCGCACACGGGCGACCAGCCTCTCAGCTGGTGAGCGTTGCCCCTGATGGGGTCCCTTGGACCGGTTCCGGTCCGGACAATCTGGCCTGAGATGTCCAACTTTATTGCAGGATTTACACCGCCTCTCATGCCTGAACTCTGCAGCCTTGGGTGCGCTGTTTGCTGTCGCAGGCTGGTGTGTCCACGGAGGGGTAGTCTTAGTGCCCTGGGCAGCACGGCCCGCTCCTTTGGATGCTACAGGGTCCTTCATTGCAACTCGGCTGGCTACATACTCATCTGCCATTTTCACTGCATCCTCATAGGTCTGAGGTTTATGGTCATAGACCCATCCCCTCACATCTGTGGGAAAGCTGCTGGAGCAGCTGCTCTTGAAAGAATAAGTCCAGCAAGGTATGGAATTTTGTAACCCCATTCCCCTCCACCCACTGAGTCCCGTGCAAAGCCATCCTACCGGCATAGGTACTGTATGACTCTCCGGGGAGTACTACCCCCGTCCGGAACTTGCCCCTGTAAGATTCTGGGGTCAGGGCATACTGGGTTAGCAGCTTGCTTTTCACATGACCGTAGTCATCGGCATCCACGCGTGGAATACCCATCACAGTCCGTTTGGCTTTGCCAGATAACAGTGGTCGCAGTCTGACCACCCAGTCCCTCCTTGGAATTCAGAACCGGGAACACTGCGTCTCAAAGTCATTCAGGAACGCATCGAGGTCATCTGTGCCATCCACGAACTTGCTGAAGCTGTGATGATCCGCCCGGGAAAGACCTTGTTCCCCGTTTTCAAGGTAGGAGTTGTGGGTTCTTCCGAGCACTGGTGTCAGGAGCTGTACCCACTCCGCAGGGCTAACACCCATTCCCCATGTAGCCAGAAGTGCAGTGAGCCCAGGGACGGCACACTCGGCAGCCGCAGCTGCTACCTCGTCCGCAACCCCTGGCGCCAAACCACCCACGACCGGGGGTCACTAGCACTCTCCTCATGTCCTTGCAGCCCCGAAGCTGGAGGGACCTCCTGCACTCCGGGCTGAATAGCGTCTGCCAACACAGCAGCTACGGGGACTTGCCCCTCTGGTAGGACCCTGCGGTCCTCATGATGCTCCAAATCCTCCTCCAGTTGTGCCTTCGACCGCCCATCTGTCGGTAAGCCATACCCCGCACATTTCTCCACGACTTTCTCTCTGGTCCATGACCTGAACCTTCCTGAGCGATCGCTCATGGTGCCTTCGGGGTTTGGGTGAAGGTAACATTGAAGTCTCTCGTGCTCTTTAGAAGTGTGTGTCAGTTGCTACTTGTCTGTGGAGTTCGCAAGCTACAAGGTCCTCACTATATTACAGAGCCCGCAGGAAACTGCAATATAGGTTCAATCAGTATCCCACCAGCTGCCACCAGTTTTTTAAAAGCCTGTCACGATGACACCAACTTTTATCAACACATTTATATTTCTGGGTACTTGATTGAACAGAACAAGTTGCAAAATAAATTGTGATTTATTTCCTTAATAGACAAACACACGACATCTGCAGAATACACTTAAGACAACACTCACTGGGATAAGGGAACGAAATAAATTGTACACACCAGCGAAAAACCATAAAACAAATGTGCATGTCCTAGTCACCTTCGGTGAGTAGGATTTCAATTTTTATCACGGCGGAGCAAGTTCCATCATCAAAGTGCAGCAGCACATGAAAGTTTTATATTGATAATATGTATGTTATTTTATTATTTTTTTGTCTAATTGTTTTATATTAAATTGCTCTGTTTAATCAATCCATTTTGTCCCCAGGTAATGCACTATTGCAGTGTTTTTTGTATGTCTTGTTTTCCTTTCTTGAGGTAATTGCCTAAAGAGAAGAACTTTATCCACGACCACATCCTTACCCTTGCCTCAGCGCCACAGGAGGTTCTTTCCATCTTTACATCCATATCTGGTTGGGAGAGACCAGAAAAACCTTTTGGGCAGCTCCAGGACTATCTTTTGGACTTTTTATCACAGGTTCATACATTGTCACATGTATATAATTATTTGATCCCATTTGTCACACGAGCGCTATATTGCACTTATATTTTCACAAGGTCGAATTCACAAGATAGTTCAACAAAAGTTAAGTCAAATTGTTCACATTAAAACTCATTTTACCTATCTCACGTAATTTCAGACATATGTCTGTCACTTTTAATTTAATTATTAGAATTACACTATAGTTCAATAACAGTTTGTTAAGCCGTTCATATAAATTCACTCCGTTTAACCCATTCTTTATGGTTTTGGACATTGATCTTCCAAATTGGATTCACCCATTATGGGGATCAGCCATTGAGCTGTTGTAATTACTTTTGCCATTAACTGGCATACAACACACAGCAAATCATGCGATACTAACTCTCAGATGCGTGCGCAGCTTACATCTGAGTAGTACTAAGGATTTACATTACTGTGAGCCGTCGCATAAGAGAGGATGCGCGCGCAACGCATCAACGAATGCGTGCGCAACAAACAAGATGTCTGCGAACTTAGAGGCACAAGTGAAGCTAATTGAATTGCAGCAAGATAGGGATAGGCTGGCTACTATATATAAACTACACCCACTCCACCACCCACATTATGCTGGGCGACTATCCATGCTTTAATTAATGTGATTGTTTGAATACCATTTGTATTGCACTCCTCTGGGATTCTCTGACACTTAAACTCCAGAGACTTGGAAGAGGTGGAATCAAGATACTGTTATGTGAGAACACTCACACTAGCCCGTGTGAGTGATTGGTGATCATTATACTTTTATTAGATTTCTCACTATCCCTACGCTTCCAGGATCATATGCTTGTTTGATTTTATTTATTGCATAAACTAAATCATTTCTTTTCTGTGAGAGGGAGACCTCTAGAAGGAAGACACAAAGTTTGCAGTAACTCACATCACAGGATACTCAAACACGAGACGACAAAAAGGAGAACAGGAGAAGAAAAACCAGACTACAAGAAATCGACGGAGAGTAAAGATACCTTGATGTAATAACATTTACACAAGGCCGTGTAAGTGATATATTCTTTATTCATATAGTATTATACCATTTCCCAGATCAGTGCACTCACCAACCTATGCACCACTTAAGGTGATTTCATCAAGCTGGTCACTGGTCCAGAAACACTTACCCCACCCTCATTTTGTGCTCCCCCATTCCTTTTGTGTTCCATTTTCGTTAAGGGTCCTGGATAGATCCTGCTGGGGTTCGAGTCATAAGAGGGCACAACAAGAGAACACGTGAATTTCATAATGCCGTATTACACTTTTCCCTTTTATTATCATTCTGATCAGTCAAGTCATACAATTTCTTTGAGTTAGCGCCCAGGTATTTTTCTAAACACGACCAAACAGTTGGATCAGCACCTTTTTTTGGTCAGAGCAGTGATGGGTAGAGCAATAGTAAAAAAGTTACGGATGAATTTCCTATAGTAATTAGCAAAGCCAAGGAAGCTCTGTACGGCCTTGAGAGAATTCGGCAACGGCCAATCGAGTACAGGCTTCAATTTCTCAGGGTCCATAGTAAAGCCTTTGTCAGAAATTATATAGCCTAAGAAGGCTGTGGAGGATTGATGGAACAGACATTTCTCCATTTTTGCGTAGATGCGATTAGCACGAAGCCGAGAGAGAACCAACTTGGTATGGCGAATGTGCTCCTCCAAGCTTTTGGAGAAAATGAGGATGTCGACAAATATACAATGACGAACATACCCAAAATGTCCCGGAAGATATCGTTCATGAATTCTTGGAAAACAGCAGGGGCATTGCATAGGCCGAATGGCATCACTAAGTACTCATAATGTCCCGAACGCGGTTTTCCATTCGTCCCCGTCTCATATTCGAATAAGATTGTAGGCTCCTCTTAAATCGAGTTTGGAGAAAATAGAGGCTATATATACAGGGAACACCCGCACAGCTAAGCAATGAACCAATGTGAGGTGCTAACTAGGTATAGACAAGATTATATCACAGATAAAAGGAAACCTAGTGTACAAGCACTCTATCACAGCTGAATGTATAGTGAATGTGTTAAAATACTTTATTTGTACAAATAAATAAAAAAAGGGGGTTTAAAATAAGATGTGTATTAAACAGTACGTGACTGTCATTAGTAACGTAACTCTGGTAAGTTAAGTTGATGAACCGTATGGAGATCCCTAATAGATGTTCAGGATCTATTGCTATTATATAGCTACCTATAAATATAGGAATGGGGCCGTCACGGGGCCACTGTTTAGATACCGTCCTGTCCCCATAGGGACCGGATCAGAACATGTAGTAATTACTTACAATAATGCGTTAGTGATCTGTGGCAAATGTGCGATAGTAGTTACAATCACTGTGACCACCCAATAATTACGTACAAAATCAGTGGATGACCTCCCTGACTGTATGGCAAGTGATAGGATTGTGCTGATAGCAATGGAGGCAAACCCATGTAAGAGTTTCTTCCCCACACCCCCACTAGCCTATGGGGTGGTATAATATGCACTTTGAGATGAGTTTGTATCCCTCTCAATGTGTTTATTACGTTATTACAGCCAGATGAGTATTATTCTGTGCTCCGGCTGAGGCTCATGTAGGGGATAATACATGGTACCCCATATAAAGATGATCTCCTGTATAGTGGATACTCCTGCAGGGTTAGACCCTCATACCACTCACCCAAGGAGGGTAACTAACTTATGGAGAACATACACTACAACATTCATAACCAAATAGTAAACCTGAGTGAGGCACTCAATAGAACCTAATGGGAGGGGGTTGTAGCGCATCGTACACAGAGCACACTAAGTGTGGTAGTATAATAATTAGTACATGAATAATACTCGTGCTCCGAAGTGAGATGCGTTCCTGTCCTGGAGCCTCCCGAGTGAACAGCCGAAACCGAGCCGGTTATAACCACGGAAAGGCAGGTATCATGCACAGTGGTACATGCAAACCCGCAGTACATACATCCCCCCCAAAAAAACCTTAGTAACACTGATTAATAGATACATTATTATTGACCTCTGTGTGAAGCTAGGCATAAGGCGCCATGACTGATAGAATGCAATCACCACGTGACCTAGCAGGCTAGTGTGAGCGATCCTGTTAGGAGCGCAGAGAGGTCTGAGCAGGGGAATTTGCCTAACAGCTGATAGAGCTATCCTCTCACTCCCACAGTGTGCTGTGCGGCGGGCAAACCGGCATCCGGTATCCACACAGACCCCTGCACCCGGACAAAAGTGTCTACGTGTAAGTATAGCTGCACATGCACTTTGAGGAGGTGCACAGAGCTGACACTAGCTTTGAGTCGTGGTGGTGGTGGTTGTGAGCTGCCAAAAAAGGATTCTCTATTGGTGCCGAGACAGCAAATACTCAGGGATAAGGAAGATCTGAATCTTAGTGGATCACATGTGAGACCACAGCGCATAGTCCCCTATATCAGCGCTGATCATTCATATATCAGCGCTGATAAGCTCGAGGGTATGCCTAACTAAACAGTGGGCTTATGAAACAGCCCTATAAAACCAGAGGATCCTGCGGTAAGAAAATATGACCCGCAGAATCACCATAATACAAATACACGGAGGAAGCTAAGTAGGAGGCAGCAGTAATCACGTGGTGATTGCATTCTATCAGTCACGGCGCCTTATGCCTAGCTTCACACAGAGGTCAATAATAATGTATCTATTAATCAGTGTTACTAAGGTTTTTTGGGGGGGGATGTGTGTACTGCGGGTTTGCATGTACCGCTGTGCATGATACCTGCCTTTCCGTGGTTATAACCGGCTCGGTTTCGGCTGTTCACTCGGGAGGCTCCAGGACAGGAACGCATCTCACTTCGGAGCACGAGTATTATTCATGTACTAATTATTATACTACCACACTTAGTGTTCTCTGTGTACGATGCGCTACAACCCCCTCCCATTAGGTTCTATTGAGTGCCTCACTCAGGTTTACTATTTGGTTATGAATGTTGTAGTGTATGTTCTCCATAAGTTAGTTACCCTCCTTGGGTGAGTGGTATGAGGGTCTAACCCTGCAGGAGTATCCACTATACAGGAGATCATCTTTTTATGGGGTACCATGTATTATCCCCTACATGAGCCTCAGCCGGAGCACAGAATAATACTCATCTGGCTGTAATAACGTAATAAACACATTGAGAGGGATACAAACACATCTCAAAGTGCATATTATACCACCCCATAGGCTAGTGGGGGTGTGGGGAAGAAACTCTTACATGGGTTTGCCTCCATTGCTATCAGCACAATCCTATCACTTGCCATACAGTCAGGGAGGTCATCCACTGATTTTGTACGAACTTATTGGGTGGTCACAGTGATTGTAACTACTATCGCACCCTTGCCACAGATCACTAACGCATTATTGTAAGTAATTACTACATGTTCTGATCCGGTCCCTATGGGGACAGGACGGTTTCTAAACAGTGGCCCCGTGACGGCCCCATTCCTATATTTATAGGTAGCTATATAATAACAATAGATCCTGAACATCTATTAGGGATCTCCATATGGTTCATCAACTTAACTTACCAGAGTTACGTTACTAATGACAGTCACGTACTGTTTAATACACATCTTATTTTAAACCCCCTTTTTTTATTTATTGGTACAAATAAAGTATTTTAACACATTCACTATACATTCAGCTGTGATAGAGTGCTTGTACACTAGGTTTCCTTTTCTCTGTGAGAAAATAGAGGCTCCTTGTAGACGGTCGAAGAGTTCTGAAATCAGAGGAAGGGGGTACCGTTTTTTTACCGTAATCTTGTTTAGCCCACGGAAGTCGATACAGGGTCTTAAGAGCCATCCTTCTTTTTCACGAAGAAGAAGCCTGCCCCGGCGGGGGAGGTAGAATTCAGGATGAACCCTTTCTTAAGATTTTCCTGGATATATGAGTGAAAGTTGTGAATAAAAACACAAGTCTGAGGATATGTTTTGCAGAATGACAGAAAAGTTTATTGCTTTGTGCGGTGCACATGCAGAGGAGAGTTTCAAAATAAAACCCTCCCAACGACATGGTGGCATACAGGCCTTATTTATACACAAAATACTAAACCCACGCCCCCTATACAAGGTTGCGTGTCGTCACTACGTAAACAAAATATGAACATGAACACATTGAGTTAAAGCATTATTATGGGATGCCTAAATGAAATGATTCAGCAATATTCCTTATACAAGCCGTTGACCTTTTCTCTACATACAGAACTTCACCCCCCCCTCGGAATGCAAGAAAGTGCCTATCTGTCTCATATTTTCATAACATTGGCACTTTCCTCTTCTGCTCAAGGTCTTGTGGCTTAAGTGATCCGCTCAATATCAATTGGAACTTCAGCAGAAAAAAATGTATTTTAAACTAACGTCCATACCAACTTTCATACAGACAATACCTAAAATGGATGCTGACTTAAAATGGTTGCTTAGATCCCAGTGCTGTTATGTCGGACCCCCCCTTACGTCAAATTCTCACTTTGTCACTCCCTCCTTTTTTATTCTTAAAACATAGCTTTTGAGAATTAAGTTTATGATGATAGTCCAGGGATAACTCAGAGGACAAGGGCGCGTGCCCTTCACTGTCATAGTCTCGTAAGGCGCTGCGGCCAATATGTCTTTTGATGAATAACTGTGATCGGCATCTTCTTTCTTCAAGGGACTGCTGTTTCTGGCATCTGTAAAGAGTGGCATCAGATTGGGGGAGGGGGTCGCGCATTTGTGGATCATATCTTTGCAACACGTGACACCCACATATATGACAACAAGTAACACCCCCAAACACACCAAAACATTCGAAAATTTTGCTCCAAGTGATTTAAGCCATTCACCTAACCCCAGAGGGTCCCATTCCATCCCATCTTCCTTTCTAAGCCTCTTTTGAATCCCTTCTATTTTATCTAGTTCATGCCGCACATTGCTACACTGATCTGGAATAAAAACACAACATTGTTTCTCAATTAGGACACATACCCCTCCTTTTGAAGCTAAAACATAGTCTAAAGCAATTCTGTTTTGTAAGGCCATAAGACTAATCTGAACCTGTTCTTGGTTTAATGATGAAATTAAAACTGCAAAATTAAGGCTACATCCTTCCTGTAAATTGTTATCTAACTAAACATACATTTTTACACAGGTTTCATTGGTTGGTGGAGACACTTGACCCATAAATTGATTCTTGTTCCTAGTGTGTGATACACCCTTTAAAGGGGTTCCCTTAAAAAAAATGGAAAAATACAGAAATTATACACATAATACAAAAAACCTTATTTTATGCAAGCAACCTTTCTTTGGATATGCAGTTGCTAGATAAAAGAAATTGCATCTATCTCTATCATCATATATTTTCAGAATCATCATAACATTCTATTACTGAGAATTGAGGGGGTTTGGTATCTGTGGAAGCGAATGCGTGATCCTCACCCCTGCATGCATTGTATACACCATTCACTCAGAATATCAGAACAGACAATGTCTGCGATGGTCAACATGGCTGACTTATGATCCTTTCCTTGTGGCTGACACATGCCCCTGGGTGACCCCCTCCTTTCAGTGGAGGTGCAACACACTTCTGGATCAAAGTTTTGCTGCACATGACACATACATAGAGAGTGATGAGTACTGCCAAAACACATACAAGAGCTTTCACAAGCCACGCTTCCAGGAAACTAATCCTGCCATCAAGGCTCAATTGTACATACACCTTAAATTTCTAACTTAACACACTCTAAAGAATAAAAATATTGAGTCTCTGAAAAAATGAAATGTTCTGATAAAACTGGGCCTTAGCTTGGTGTCTTATTTTCCTCGTTGGTTAACGGTTAGAGTTTTGACTCGGCAAGACGTTAACTTGATGCGGCTGTGCTTTAGGTGACTTTGGTCTTTGGTGGCACTGTGTAAGGAATCCGCTCCACGGTTTACTGGTTACCTTACCTTGCAGACCGGTGCAGTCCTGGAACAGCTTTCCTGAGGTTTGCTGCAGCCTGGATTCACTCAAAGCAATACACACTCCCTCTGGTATCTACTGCAGCTGTGCAGCCTTTCATTGCAAACTATACTTGCATTCACTCATTAGGGGCAGGACCTTCACACCCCCGCCGGGGATTGGCCCGCTGGCCTTTAAGTATTGCTTGCCCATAATGCTCCTTGCCGAGCATAGTCCTTACTGGATGTACTGTTTTGCCACAAGCTCTCGCTTGTTCCGCTTTGCTGATACCAGGTCACGCCCTGCGTCCTTCAGCTTCCTTCAAGCCGTTTGTTCTCCAATGCTGATTCCAGGTTACGTCCTGCATCCTTCAGCTCCCTTCAAGCCGCTTGTTCCCTTATGCTGATACGGAGGTATTCCCTGCGTCCTTCAGCTTCTGTTCCCCTGTGCTGAAGCAGAGGTTTCGTCCCTGCGTCCTTCAGCCTCCTGGATTCCTGCACTAAAGTAGAGGTTCGTCCCTGCGTTCTGCAGTCTCCTGGATTCCTGCACTGAAGCGGAGGTTTCCCTGTATCTACAGCTTCCTGGTTCCTGGGGCCTACTCTTTCCCTAATATAGAGAGGCCGTGTCCTGGTTCCTGCGCTGAAACAGTGGATTCCCTTGCCCGCTCAGGACTTTTGCGTTGTAGCACTGGTGCACCCGTGCAGCAAGACGGTGTGCTATTCTGGTCTGCCTACCATCTCCTGTGACCAGCACCATGGGCCATGGTCGTCGCTCGCGCAAAGGCCAACCCCGCGCTCCTAAGCTGAAGCGGGTTTCTCCTATCTCCTTATTGCCGAACTCTTGCATGGACAATGTTTATCCTGACGTCTCCTGTTCTGACCCTGGCTTGTACAACGACGACGCTGTCTTCTCCAATCCTGATCCTGCGACATATGACTACGAACTGCGCAATCCGGATCAGCCTGCGCGGTCTCAGGTCGGTGCTTTTACAACCCCACCTCAGCCTCGCGGTCCGACCCTGGTTTGTGGCGAGCAGAACCCTGACACACTGGAACGTTTGGTGGAGCTGGAACGAGCTTTACGTGCTTTGGATCCAGGGAAAGAACTCTGCCACTTTAATTGCTGTATTGATGGTTACTTTGGGCCTTTTCACCTGGGATGAAGAGCATGCTTGCGCAGGAAATATGTGACTATTAACCCCATCTCGAGTAAGAGAGAGAGAGAGAGAGAGAGAGAGAGAGAGAGACAGAGAGACAGAGAGAGAGAGAGAGAGAGAGAGACGTGACGTGACATGGGGGCGGCGGCGACAGCCTCAGCTCAGTGGCTGTCGGTGGAGACCTTCCGGGACCTGGCGGAGCTGACTCGCGAGATCGGGAGTGAGTGGGGAGATTTGGAGTGTTGGAGTGTCGGGGGGAGATTGTGGTGAGGGGGGGGGGTCACGGAGGCCGGGAGAGATTGGGGTGAGGGGGGGGTGGCTGATGGCCCGATGGGAGGGGGTGGTGGATGGCCCGATGGGAGGGGGTGGCGGATGGCCCGACGGGAGGGGGTGGCGGATGGCCCGATGCGAGGGGGGGTGGATGGCCCGATGCGAGGGGGGGGCGGATGGCCCGATGCGAGGGTGGGGCGGATGGCCCGATGTGAGGGGGGGGGGCGGATGGCCCAATCTGGCAACAGATGGCCCTGCAGGGGCCTGAGGCAGACAGGCATGGAAGGGGCTGGCTGCCGGAAGGGTGAGGAGTGGAAGCGCTGAGGAGGGAAAGTTGCTGAGAGGCGGGGGAGGAGCGAAGGCACTGCTCAGAGAGCCGGAGGCGGGGTAATCTCCCCCAACAACATGAACCCGCCTCCTGCTTTTTTTTTTCTCTCCAGCGCGAGCGCGGGAAAAACAGCAGAGCGAGCGCGGGAAAAACAGCAGCGCGAGCGCGGGAAAAACAGCAGCGTGAGCGGGGAAATTTTAAAAAACACACGTGTGCTGCTTGGGCCAATATTTACTCGCCCGGAGGTTAAATCCACACGCCCTGGGCGTGTAAATGTAAATAATTTATCGAACACTGTCTATACGCATATATATATATGTAGTGGTTATTTTGGGGGTTCAATATGAGCATATAGGGGTTCTGTATGATTCTAATTATTCGTAAGAATTGGGAATAAGGCAGACCTTTTTTCAAAGCAGCTGGATGATGGCTTGTTGCACACAATAAAGTGTTCTCATCTGTTTGTTTCTGAAAGATCCTTGTGGCTAATGACCCATTGCGTTTGTATACAACTGTGTCTAGAAACGATACCTCTTTTGTACTTAAATTCACAGTGAATTGGATGGTTGAGGGTAGTTTGTTCAGGTCCTCAACAAATTTCAGTAAATCAGTCTCTTGCCCATTCCAAATGAAAAACACATCAATGTAGTGTAAAAACTTAACGGAGGCGCATGCGCGAAGGATCGGGGATGGCAGCTTCATCTGTAAGCTCCGCTATCCACCGGCACATAATACCATTAAAAACGTAAAAAGTGAACAAATTTCAGCCCCACACTAGAGGGAAATAACAGGGGAACACCAGATGATGACAACCCGGCTCCAGAAAAAGAATCAAGCAGTGGATCTGCGGTCTAACTTTTCAAACACCGATATGGCGCGAAAAGTTGGGGAGCAAGAAATGTCTGATACAGACTCCTCACCCGAGTTAGGGGGAAACTCAGAAGAACTAAAGGTGATTAAAAAAGACATTACAAAACTATTTACGGACCGTAAAGCCTTTTTTCACAGTGAGGTGGAAAGCCTGAGAAAAGATTAATCAGGATTGGGACGCACACAAATGCTCTTGAGGAGAAAATGGACTCTACTATCAAAGGTCAGAGAGCTGCCAATAAAAAAATAAGCTCACTGGAGAAAAGAGTGGCAGAGCTAGAGGAGAAACAGGACAGTGAGAATCGGGACCGCCGGAATAATATAAGGATCAGAGGGATCCCCGAGGAGATATAGGATATAGAGGAGCTGATCAATCGATGGATGAGCTCACTTCTTCCAGAGAAAACGGATGCTGAATTTGGGATGGACAGATGCCATCGGGCGCTTAGGTCAAGACCCCTGCCAAACAACCCACCTAGAGACATGATCCTTCGCCTGCACTATTTTAAAACAAAAGAGGAGCTCTGCTGGATCACGAGAGCCTCCCCTTTCGTGAACTTCGAAGGCAGCAAAATAATTATATTCCAGGACATTTCCCCAATAACCTTAAACAAAAGAGGGGCTTTGCAACCCGTTACTAAAGTCCTGCGAGACAAAGGGATTAAATACTGCTGGGCTTTCCCTTTGCTTGTATTGCAAAATTGGCGCTCATACACGCTCAAACACATCTCTGAAAGCGAAGACTTCTTAAGGCCTCGTTCAGGGTGCAGGCTTTGGAGGGAGGGTGTGCTGCTGTGCGTGCTGCCGTGGGACACAAAGTATTCAATTTGAATGCTGGTTGTCAGGGTAGCAGCTGCCCTGTCTCCGAAGCCAGGAGGTGACGCTGGCTACAGTTTCACTAAACGAAAAAATCGTTTTTTGAAGCTGCAGCAGCGTCACAGGGACCCTCAGCAGCCAATGAAATCATTCTTGAGAATGATTTCATGACTGCAACTTGGATCCCTAAGCTGCCGTGTGTAGCCCCGCCCCCTCCTCAACTCCTGAAACAGTCTGCTGGGGATGAACACAGATCGCCCAGCAAACTGCCGCCCGCCCTCCCTCCAACTCCTGCAGCTGGCACCCTGAACAAGGCCTAAAGAAACTAGGAGTCAAAGAAAGAATCACTCACCAGGCAGTTGCAGAGGAGAGTCCGTCCCCAGAAGTTGAGTGGAATACTGTGAGAAACTCCACAGAGAAAAGGAGAGAGAAGGCGGGGGAGTTAGGCTCATTATCTAACCAATTAAGTCTTAAAGGGGCCATTCCCTAGTTTTCTGTATAAAGTTATGACTCTTAAAAGGGCAATACCCTTAACAGTGTTTCTGCCATAAATGGAAGAAGGATGTCCTGGCCAAGGATCCACACCAGAGCAGCTACGGAAGATCCTCGGTTCCCTATAAAACAGTGAAAATTAAAGAAAGGTTTGTGGGGGTTAAAATGGCGGTCCCACAAGGAAGTCAGGGCATCACTCATAAAGAAGATAAAAAATGGCACACAGACTATAATGGTGGAGGAAAAAAGGCGCAATCTCAGAGAGAACAAGTGAAGCCCGCCCACTATGACGTCATCACAAGAGACTAAGAAATGAGCCAGGCTCTTGAAGAAAACATGCGCAAAACATCACCTGGAACTACAGGTTCCTCAGAAGGGAGGGCAGTATGGCTATTGCTTGGAGGTTCCCGGCGGCGGTGCGCGATTGATGCCGTCGGGAGCCAGATATAGTATATAGGTGGGGGCGTCGGGAGGGGGGAAACCGTATCCCCTGGACATGACGTGACTATAGTTAATGGGCTCTGGGGACGAAGGGCCCCTAGAGGGAGGGTGAGGAAAGCAGGCCTGAAAAGATGGAGGAGATAGGAAGCTAGAGAAAATGAGGATAATGGGAGTCAAATACATGGATTGGGTGAGTTTAGGTCCAGAACATAATTAGGAGCAGTGAGCGGCCAGGTTGTAAATATACAGTAAGAAGTAAAGAATGGAGTTATAAGTAGGATTCTGAAATACAATATAAGTATCTAGGGTGTCACATACGACTCCCAGCTAGCACGCGACCTGCATACGGGGGACAAGGGTTAATATTGACGCTCGCAAGCGCACCCACTCTTCACCTCCGCAAAGGTCCGTCAAATGGACAATATCTCCTCTACAGGATCAAGGATCAATACACAACCCGCAAGCTGTCCCACTCTTCAACTTAACAAAGGTCCCTCAAATAAGTTGTATCTCCCTAGATCCGTCCCAATATACCACCGCCACGAACAGCACACAAGTGAGCACGTGACTTTATATATGCAACCAGGGTGTTAGGGTCTCCTAGACCTCCTGCCTAGCCATAGTTCTTCTTTGTCCACTGGGTGTACTGCTGCCTTCAATTTCCTCTGGGTTAATCTGTCTGTCTGTCTTCTTGTTCCTCCTGTCTCTGTCCTTTATAGCCTCTGCTTCCTGTTGTTCCCTTGCCTTTGTTTTGAGTCAGATTCCTATGCACATGCTTCTGTCTCTGATCCTGATCTGTTCCTGTACTTGATTCTGTTCATAGTAAAGGCCCTTGCTGGTAATCTGGCTTGTCCCTGTTTGTTCCCTGGTCTCAGTCCCTGCTCCCCGGTCTCAGCCCCTGCTCCCAGACCTGTTCCTTCCCCCTGTCCTGTTCCAGTCTCCTCGTTGCCGACCTCTGCTTGTTACCTGGCTAGACTGTCTGCTGCCTGCCTCGGACCCCTGCTTGTTACCCGACTGCGCTATCTGCCGCCTGCCTCGGACCTCTGATTGTGACCCCTACTACGCTCCTGCTGTTCCGGCCACCGAGATCCTACCCGCCACAGGAGTCTCCCGTGACAGAAAACACACGTCACTTCTGGATCTCGCCGGAACAGATTCTCTGCCTTCCTTCTTTAGCAGACCCCATCCGCTTGGAGGAAGATAAGTACTTTTTTGTTTGTTTTTTGAAATCCCAGTTGGGATCCTGAAGGTTTTGTTGCTGCAAAAGTTTCTGCAGGGTTTTTTGTGCCACTTTCTCCCTGAGAAGAATTCCCTTTTACAAAAAAAAAAAAGCCTTCCCTGCAGTAAATGTTTTTGCCATTTTCAGACTTTCATTGCCTGGATAAGGATTGTCCCTGCATTGTGGGTGGGCTACTGCAGATTTTCAGTCTCACATTTCTATTTAAGATGGTTACCTTGATTAACTGCTTTACCTGGTTGGACCACTGCTGTTCACAGGGGTCCCATTTCAAAAGACAACAGTGCTTCCATTATTTTGTTACTGCATGCTGTGATTTTCCTGCAATCTGTAGTTCTTCCTATGATTGGTTCTAAGGTTTCCGGTTTACTTGCAAGTTCCCCTGAAAGTTGTTTCTTTGCAACCTATGATATCCATACGGCTGATATCTAAAGTTTCAGATTTAACTGCAGGGTTCTCTGTATGATATCCCTATGCCTGATGTCTAAAGTTTCAGATTTAACTGCAGTTTTTTTCTGTCTATATGATATCCCTACGCCTGATGTCTAAAGTTTCAGCTATAACTACAGGTTTCTCTGTCTATGTTTTTTTTCCCTTGCATTTATGATACCTCTGTGACTTATGCTAAGGTCTCAAAAGGTCAGCACTCCTATCTTGTGTCTCTCTGTGTCTAATATTCCTGTTGTTCATTCTAATGCTTCTGCTTTAAAGACACATTTACGCTTTACTGGTTCTTGGGAAGTTTGGTTTCCCTACAGTATGTCCAAAGTTATGGTTCCCACTCTGAAAACAGTCTTGAGCAGTAAATGTGAACACAGTACTACTGATTCTTCAGAACTTCTCAACGCAAGGAAGAAGAAGAAAAAGAAAGGAGGTATTACTGTGGAAGTTGCAGAAGGAATTAAGGATGAACCTTTAACCCCAGAGTCTGCATTTGATGAAAGAGATATGCTGCAGCTTAAGGCAACTCACAGACTTATCCCAAGAATAGTGGAAGACAAGAAAGAAGTATTTAATCAAGGAAAAGATGATCTAACTCAGACACTTCAATCTGCACGAAAAGAGATTGATTGTCTTCATGGACGTTTAGATAGAGCGCAAGAAGCCAAGGCTGCACTACAAAGCGGTCTATCCTCAGCAATTGCTAAGTGTGTTCTCCAGGAAAAAGAAAAGCACCAGTTGGAGAGTGACCTGGATGTCACGTCAGGTGAGCTGGAGAGGACATATGCTGATGCTGCCGAGGATGCTGCTGAGGATCAGAGCCTTGCTTCTAAAAGTAACGAATTTCTGGAAATCTCTATGAAGGAAATTGACAGGCTTAATACAGAGCTTGAAACCTCTCAAAAGGAATTTCACAAGCTAAGCACAGCACTGGAAACCTCTCAGAAGGAAGTTCACAGGCTTAATACAGAGCTTAAAGTCACCCAGGAGGAGATTTGCTATTTTAAAACAGAGATACATTCTGTGAGAGACGCTTCCAAAGAGTTGAAAAGTAGGTTTGAAACTACAAAACAAATGTACAAGACCCTCTCTGTCCAAGCCAGTGAAGGAGATAAAAGACTCCATGAATCAGAAGAGGAGAAGAGAGTATTGATAGAAGAAAAGTCAAGGATGCAATTAGCACTGGAAAAAGCAGAGGGTGAGTGGGAAAAAGAAAAATATCAGTTGGAGAATGACAGGGTGATCTTGTCAAGTAAGCTGGAGAAGGCCTACACTGATTCTGCCCAGTACCAGACTTTCATGGCTCAAGTTGACGCAGCTCTGGAAGCATCTCAGAAAGAGGTTCACAGGCTTACTACAGAGCTGGAAGCCTCTAAGGAGAAGAGTTGCCACTTCAACACAGAACTATATTCATTGAGAGAAATCTTCGAAGGGTTAAATATCAGTTTTGAAATTGTAACCCAAGAGTGCAATAATATCTATGTCCAAGTCAGTGAAGGAGATAAGAAACTCCATGAATTAGGAGAGGAGAAGAAACAGTTGGCCCAGGAAAAGTTAGAATTGCAGACAGCACTGCAGGATGCAGAGAGAGTGCTGCAAGAAGAACGTGTCTCCCTGGAGCAGCGCACACAAGCAGAAAATATGCTACAGAGTTACCTGCAAGAACTGCATACACATCTGCAGGACACGAAAGAGAAATGGGTGAATGCTGAGGAAAAGCAGCGAGTTCTGCAGGAAGAAAGTTTCCAGACTGCCTACAAGGTAAAAATGCTGCAAGAGTATTTAAGTATCCAGTGTGTCCCCAAAGAGCAGCATGAGGAGCTGAAGGCCACACTGAGCATAACCAGAGCCTCTTTGGAGGAGGAGCTTAGAGCCCAGGTAATCCTGTATGAGAAGGAGCACAAGGCGGTCCAGAAACTGAAGCAAGACTTAAAGGAGCAGAGACACTGCTCCATTCCTAACAGCCAGTACACCCAAGAGAAAGAGACCTGGAAAAGGCAAGCTGCTGAGACCCTAGCAAAGGAATTTGCAGAGCTCCAAGACGTGATGAGGGATGCATGGAAGCAAGCTCAAAATGATCACAGTGAAGAGATGAAAGCCCTGAGAAGAGAATTGCAGGATGCACTCAACCAGGGGTCTCTCGCTGAGGAGTGGAAATTGTAACAACACCTAAAAATGAAAGAGCTAAAGCTGACAGCTGAACACACATCACAGTATCTCACAGCGCTGCAGGCGCAGATCGCTGAGCTCAAGACACAGCTTGCCAAAAAGGAGGAGAGAGAGGAGGTGTCCGTCTGTCAAGTGGCTGGCCTGACACTGCGCTATGAGGTCAAAATGGCCGATGCCTGCAAATTATTGGACCACACAGCCCGTGATAAGGTCTGGCTGCAGCTGGAGCTGGACAAGGTCCGGGAGGAGTACCGGCAGCTGCAGATCAGAAATGAAGAAAATGAAACACATTTAAGCTTTACTCTGAGTCAGCTGGGAGATATGGAGTCACGACTCGACTCCAAAGAAGCTGAACTGACAACTGCATTGAGTGGGAAAAGAAGTGCAGAAGGACAGCTTCAAGAGCTGAAAACTCAAATAGCTGGTCTTAATGAGAATTTAGGTGATACCACAAAATGGCAGTCACAAAAAGAGACCACGAAGAGTGAACTTAATGTCCCCATTAACTTGTATGGAGAGTCTGATGCACCTGTTCCTAAGGCCCATGTTCCTGATGTCCATGCCCCTGTGATTAAGTTGTATGTACTCATTGGGAAGTTCCTGATTCCAAAACTAATAGAGATATGTTGGTCACAAAAAGAGACCACGGAAAGTGAACTATTTGTCCCCACTGATGAATGTGAAGAGCCTGATGTATCTGTTCCCGATGCCCCTGCTATGACGTTAGATGGATCCCTTGTGAAGTTCCTTGCTATGCCTAATGTACCTGATGCTGATGCCTACGCTTCTGTGATAAGGATAAATGCACCTCTCACAGATTTCCCATCAGCACTTGACGTACACACTAAGTTGGCCTTCCATCAAGGTTTTCCTGAAGAGCTTGGAGGGTTGTCCTGAGTCATTGCTGATTACTATGTTCCTGCGAAACATGGAGTGTTGTCCGAAAGCCATCGTGAGTCCACTTTTCATCAAGGCCTCGGGGAAGAGCCTGGTGGATCATCCGGAGAATGCTCTCGAGAGGGGGGAGTAATGTCAGGGTCTCCTAGACCTCCTGCCTAGCCATAGTTCTTCTTTGTCCACTAGGTGTGCTGCTGCCTTCTGTTTCCTCTAGGTTCCTCTGTCTGTCTGTCTTCTTGTTGCTCCTGTCTCTGTCCTTTATAGCCTCTGCTTCCTGTTGTTCTTTTGCCTTTTTTTTTAGTCAGATTCCTATGCACATGCTTCTGTCTCTGATCCTGATCTGTTCCTGTACTTTATTCTGTTCATAGTAAAGGCCCTTGCTGGTAATCTGGCTTGTCCCTATTTGTTCTCCGGTCTCAGCCCCTGCGCCCCGGTCTCAGTCCCTGCTCCCCGGTCTCTGCCCCTGCTCCCAGACCTGTTCCTTCCCCCTGTCCTGTTCCAGTCTCCTCGTTGCCGACCTCTGCTTGTTACCTGGCTACGCTGTCTGCCGCCTGCCTCGGACCCCTGCTTGTTAACCGACTGCGCTATCTGCCGCCTGCCGCGGACCTCTGATTGTGACCCCTACTACGCTCCTGCTGTTCTGGCCACCGAGATCCTCCCCACCACAGGAGTCTCCCGTGACATAGGGTTAATACACAAGGCTACTCTAGCAACCCCCCTTTCTCCTCTGCAAGGAACCAGCGAGTTAGTATTAACCCCTACTCAATTGCACATCATAACCATCCACTGCCACCACCTGAGGTTATGCAAATATGAAATAAGATCTTAGACTAAAATATCCGCCAGGGCCTCAGGTCCCTGTTTATTATAGGAAAACTATGCACTTTAACACAAAATCAGTTGTAGTAACATGTTCCCGAATTTAGTAAGTTATTCTCTCTAGTTTGCACCAGTTCATTCAGAGCCCAAAGGATTACTTATTAAATGTTTTAATATATATATAAAAATACACTGCTTGGATTACAGAAAAGGTATTACAAAATAAACATACAGTTACAATATAAGGCAGAGCAGCTTCTTAAAATAAAAGAGGTAAACCAGAAAATCCTATACAGTACATTACTAAATGCTATGGATATTCCCCAGAGAAGCGCTGGTTCAGACTTTGAGATCTACCTTGCTCTCCCAAGCATGCCCCCGGTCAGATCTGACGTTTAACAAGTTTGCCCAGTCTGAAGTACAATTCTTTCTTAAGGCACCGTCATGAGCCCATTCCTTTCTACAGAATACTTTGGAGCTGCTCTCCCTTTATTAAAACAATTACAACCTTTGAGTGGGCTATCCGGCTGGAGCCCCCTACCCCAAGTAAGTTCCTTTGAAGCTCAGAGCAGCTCAAAGAAACAATCCTGACTGGTTCCAAACTCAGCATTTTGTATTTTGTTACAAGAAGTGTAGCTCATTAACCCCTCAAGCACCAGAGGGATGCAAAAATACCTATTACTTGATGGAGTTATAAGTAGGATTCTGAAATCAAATATAAGTATATAGGGTATTAAAGAGTGAGGCCTACAGGCAAATAGCGAAGAGGAGAAAGGAAAGAGGAGGGAAGATAGAAGGACATAACTCAAGAGACGGGGTCAGGAACATAAGTGAGAAAGAAGGGCAACTTCTAAGAAGGGGCAGAAAATACACCTAAGTTCAAGTTCCGAAAAACTGGCAGAGTTTGCAAAAGCAACAAGAGAGATGATCTAGGGCTCCACGGATTTTTAGCAAAACAATTTATTCATGAAACACAACGTTTCGGCCTCACTTGGGTCTTTGTCAAGTGACTGATAATGAACTAGCAAACACAATGTCTCATCTATATATACCCCTCCATATTAGTGAAACAAGTGAGCAAACACACCCCCCCACAGCAAACACTGATCACCCCATGTGTGTCCTATGAAGATCATTCCCCTCCTCCGTTGGAAACTTGGAACACAGTTGCGTTTCATCCGCATACATAATGGTAGTATCCCGTAGTCTCGCGATATCTTCGTTGACGCTGACATCACAGTGGGCGGTCCTTCTGGTGCCTCTGCTGCCGTAGCAGCCTCCTATTGTTATCTAAGGCATCCCCCATCAGTGATGTCATCGTGGGCGGTCCTACATGCTCCCTGGAGTTGAAGCTGCATCCTCCTCTGTCCCAGCGCCGTGAAGCATTAAATATATGCTATTCAAAGCAGTGAATGGCTCCTTGTAGTGTTGTGAGCACATTGGCGATCTCATGGGGGGGGGGACACGACTGATGTCTGTCAGCTCACGAAGATAATGCGGCACATGTAAATAATGGAGGAATAAAGAGTTAAATGATGCATAGGATGGGATCAAAACACAGTGAAATTATACAGCAATAATATATACATAGCGGTGGAAGGAATCTGCAAAAATAATAACAACAACAGCAGTATGAAGGTAATAAGCCACCAAAAATCATTTCCTATCTAGGAAGCAGTTTAAAGATAAAAAGTCATTTAGACACCTTGGAAACATGGTATCAAGGGTGAAAATCCAGTAAGCCTCCCTTTGCAAAAGTACCTTATCTTTCTCAGAGCCTGGATGAAATTTAGTAACCTGTTCAATCCCCATTAATTTGAGAGAGGATATATTATGTTTAAAATCAATGCAGTGTTTAATGAGTGCAGTTTCCTCTTTCTGGTTTTTAATCTTGCTGTGGTTCTCAATATATCTGGTTTTGAGCATTCTGTTAGTTTTGCCTACATAAATGAGGCCACAGGGACATTTAATGATGTAAATCACCATAGTGGAAGTACATGTGATCCTTCTCTTAATGTTGTATTTAAAACCCGTATGCGGATGATGGAAGGTGTCTCCTGGGTTTAAGCTTTTATACACTACTATGGCATTTGAAACAACCCGGTTTACTGGAACTGAGAAAATGTGCATTAGTATAATATTTGCTATCATCAGCACGGATCAACATATCACGTAGATTAGGACATCTTATATGCAAATCTTGGTTTAGACCTACATACAGTATTGAGAGTTTCATCCATCTGTAGGATGCCCCAATGTCTGTGGATACTGTTCTGTAAATGCCTACTTATTGTCGTGTATTTACTGACAATATTGACCCGTTCAGAGGTATCTTTAGGTGGCATAGACGTAGCATCCCTCTCAAAAGATCGTGATATATCAGTCAGTCTATGTCCCCGTGATATGAAACGTTGTTTGATATCATCAAGGGTTTCAACCGGTCTGTCCACAATATGAGTTGCTCTCACCTTTTGAGAAAAGGGCAGCATGTTTTTAAGTGTAGACAGATGGAAGCTAGACGCGTGTAGCGTCAAATTCCTATCCGTCGGTTTGCGATAAAGATCAGTGTGTAACTTTTGGCCATTAAATGAAACCAAAACATCCAAGAATGCTATTTGTGATGTACTCCAGCTTTCAGTAAAGCGGATGGGAGTAGGTAATCCATCTAGGTAAGAGAAGAACGCTATAAGTTCCTCTTCAGTCCCTGACCAGATGAAAAAGAGATCATCTATATAGCGACAAAAGAAAGCCATCCTCTCAAAGTACTCAGTACTGAAGATATAGCGTTCCTCAAATTGTGCCATATAGAGGCATTTTTTTGCATTTATTTGCATTGTTCTGGTGTGCTACACATCCATATATCTCTGCAGAGTTTGCAAAAGGACAGTTCTCTATGTTCACAACTAAAGGTTAATATTGTTCAAGTAGTTAGTAATATAGAAAATAGAGAGCGCCGGGGTGGGGGCGGCGGCTCCGCTACCTCAGCCGTTGGCATGTGCTGGCAATGCAGTGCGTCTGGCTTAACCTGACAAGCTGCCCAAGTCCCGTGGTTTCATGGGTTATTTGATGGCCCATGTCCTTGGACCCAGGGGATAAAGGGTCTAGGGAACATAGGTTACCCCAGAGCACCGGAACCTTGGTCACTATTGACCACCAAAGGTCCAATTTTATATGTTGTTTGTCTTTTTTCCCCAGTATTCCCCTCTGTGTGTTCCCATCCCCATCCCAGGTTCCCTGCAGGAGGGCGAGAGAGGTGCATCAGTTCATAGACAACACAAGTGGAGATGGAGACTCGGTTGGCATCGGAGCTTAAGCATGACAAGGGTGAGCAACAACCACAGCAGTCCACACAAACAATTCAAATGGCAGTAACATTTATTTCACAAAACGTAAAAAGCTTTAACAGTCCACAGAAACGACGTATCGCCTTCTCCGACTTTAAAAGGAAGAGAGCGGACATTCTGTTTTTACAAGAAACACACTTTAGCGTGTGGAATAGCCCTAATTATTTAGACAAAAATTATAGACAAATCTACCTGGCATCCGCAAAGGTAAAAAAAGAGGCGTAGCCATATTGTTTAGCAATATGTGGGGCGCACCAAGCACCCTCTTAAGGTGCGCATCCAAGAACATATACGTAACATCAAAATCGGTTTTATCAAACATAGTCTCTCCAAACATTATGCTCTGCACCATAATGGGAATCCCTCCTCCTTGCTCTTTAAGGGCATCAAATATGTCCCTAGAAATAGAAGGGGCGGTGATAGGGTTAAAGAGTTATCTGTACAAGAGACCTTCTGGATACATAAGTTGAGGACTCTGTATCCGGGGGGTCTAAATGAGGACATCGATATCTGGTCCCTTTCATAGATGACATTCTATGCATATGGGATGGTGACCAATGTTCTGTAGGTCATTTTGTAAAATACATCAATAGCAATGACAGAAATCTGTCCTTTACCCATTTGGAAAATGTAAAGGAAATTAGTTTTCTGGATTTAAGCTTGACAGTTACGGATGAAGGGAAGTTGATAACAAAAACACACTTTAAGGATGTGGATTCAAATAACTTATTGCTGGCCACTAGCAATCATAAAAAAACATGGATTCAAAATATCCCAAGTGGCCAGTTTTATAGGTTAAGAAAAAATTGCAGTTCAGATAAAGATTTCGAAACACAGGCGAATGACCTTACCTCTAGATTTCTGGAGAGAGGCTATTCATTGAAAAAATTAAATAGTGATTTAGATAAGGTGAGAAAACTTGATAGGAGTCAAATGTTAATTCCAAAGGTAAAAAAACAAAAAAATCAGGAGGGTCATGATGGCAAATGTAATGTTGCATTCATCACCAATTTCAACTCTATGACGATGCAAATTAAAAAAATTGTTAAAAAAACACTGGGCAATTTTAGCAAGTGACCCAATATTGGGGGCTCACATTTCAAAATTTCCCAAATTTATATATAGGAAAGCAAAAAACCTCAAAAATACTTTATCCCCTAGTGATATTAACATCAAAGAGAACTCTGTTGGGGAAAAAAGATGGTTTAATACTAAACCAGTTGGAAACTTTAAATGTGAAAAATGCTCAGTGTGTAAACATTTGCATCCAAAGAAAAACTCATTTATATGTAATTTTACAGGAGAAGTTTTTGAGGTCTCTGACTTCATCTATTGTAATTCAGACCATATTGTTTATTTAATAGAATGCCCCTGTGGCCTACAATATGTGGGGCACACCAAGCGCCCTCTTAAGGTGCGCATCCAAGAACATATACGTAACATCAAAATCGGTTTTATCAAACATAGTCTCTCCAAACATTATGCTCTGCACCATAATGGGAATCCCTCCTCCTTGCTCTTTAAGGGCATCAAATATGTCCCTAGAAATAGAAGGGGCGGTGATAGGGTTGAAGAGTTATCTGTACAAGAGATCTTCTGGATACATAAGTTGAGGACTCTGTATCCGGGGGTCTAAATGAGGACATCGATATCTGGTCCCTTTACTGATTATTTGTCATTACCATTATGATCCTCTGTTTTAGTTAGGGGAATATTCCCCTGCTACCTATTTGTGCTCTTTCTAGTGCCTAATGTAATTTCTTCTTTTTTATATATATATATTTTTTTAAATATATGCTTCGTGCTTCTTTTTCAGGGTCTAATTTTTATAGGCGGTTTAATTTTATTTGTGTGCAAATACACTCTAACACTTTCTTTCTTTTTATTTTAGAGCCGTTTTCTCATATTTGTAATATTGTATTGTTGTTTGTTTGATTAAAGTTTATATTGTTGTCAATGTTGCCTGTAGCAACCACTAGTTGTAACACATGGAGTCATTGACTCCTCCCCGCTTTCTCTGTATTGGCTGGAGGATCTGATTGTGACGATCGTGAGGGTTTGGCCCGGGATTAACGGGGTTACCCCCCCATTTGGCCACCCTCTAACCTCGCCAGGGAGACAAGGGGTTAACTGGGCTGAGGCCCAGAAATGTGATCTAACCCTTGTTTTAACATGAAAATGCTTATTCCCCTGTTCCCCCATGTTTTATTGTTTCTGGTTTAATCAGTGTCTGCATAACACACCCACTGGGACTTAAGGGGTTAATATTATATGCAGTGCTGAATAAACGGTTCCCTGAAAACTGGTAATTTGGGAACGGAGTGCGCCAGCACCCTGAATCTGGGGGTGCAGCCTCCGGGGAACCCCCCAAGTACACACATATTAAAAATATAACTTTGTCATAAGGGGAACATATATTTTTGATAAAGTGCCTTTCTGGGGCAGTTTTTGAAATGTACAGGCAGAATGCTAATGGTGTGCTAATGCTAATGTACAGGCAGAATGCCTGCCCTTTTGTAATGCATGAGGAACCAAATGGTCTTGACACCTTAAAGCTGGGTTACCTCTGTATGCTAGATAGGACATCTTGCTAGAATTTACATAAGCCCTGATCAAGGGGTAATTACCTAATTGCTATTCGGGACCCAGGAAGCTAGAGTGGGGGTGAGCCTTATAACTCACACCTTACAGCAAAAGGTATCCTGCTTCAAAGGGTTTATTGATGGGGGTAGGGGTGGAGCTACCCCAAGCAGGAAACCAGAATGAGTGACCTTATTAAATATAAGAATATTATGAGATGTCCTTGGCTGAACATGCTAAGAGTTACATATGTGTATTCGTGGGATTTAGCCCATCTTTTGAGTCTAAACACTTTATATCTAACAGCTACTAAGTGCCAGATATTAATATCTCTATTAATTTTCATATTACACTGTAATGTTTGGTCTCTCTGAGAGCGCCAGGTGTGACGGAATGTATTAATATGTTTCACCTGCCTGTACGTATAACTGAACTGAAGTTATGCAGTGATTTGCATTAAATATGACATTTTGGTTGAGTTCTGAGAAACTGCAACCCCCCTGCTATGATAATGAGCAGGAAGGCTAGAATTTACATAGCCTGGTCATCACAGGCTAAATTGCTAATTGTTTATGCTTGGCCTAGTGACCAAAGGAAATAACCAGTTTAAGTGTTATACTTCGCACTAAACACTGGAAGTCCCAAGCTGCTTCAAAGGGACTTTTGCTAGACAGCTCGGCGCCGTGGGTTAAGAGAAGGGTTAAAATGATATATAAGTCAGAGCCACCCTTTACCCATTGTGTTCATTGTCTTCATGCAAAAAGTCTTCACGTGTTCATTGTCTGCATGCCTGCATGTCATCAGGCCTGTTGTGCTATACCATCTTGATTGCTGAGAAGAAATGCCATGCAATGTCTTGGGCTGATTGCTGCATGAAACTGCCAGTCCAGATGGGATTGTTCATTATTTTCATCTTTTAAGTAAGTGTCTATATTTTGCTGTTATTAGTACATTTTTTGTGTGTTCACCTTTATCAAGGAATAAATTATATTTTATCATATCTAAGTCTCGTCCCAGTTCAAACCCAGGTATATATATATTTATATATAGTTTTGGTGTAAATTACAGCCTGTCATAAGCTACCGTGAAACTGATTGATGGGCCAATCAGATGTGAGCGTGGGGTATTTCAATGCTGTATGTTCTAACCATTTATTATTCCCTGATGAAGAAACCGTAAGGTTTCGAAACGCGTTGGAAAGGTTCTATTTGTTTTATCCTATTGGACTTTTCACCCCACTACTGCGGGTTCTCTCGGCCACTGGAGAAAAGATTGCGACGCGAGTTGCAGTGGCGCTTCCCAGTGACGTCACAAACTCGGAAGTGCCGGATCGGTGGGCTGTGAGCGTGCATCCAGCCATTGCAAAGACCTACCCGATACCACAATATCACTCGTGTGTACCACGAGTTTGCTGGACTCTCCACCTATGTGAGTGGGATTATCTAGGATCCATATACCTTGACGGGGAACTGCTTGTACCACCACTGATGACATCTTATTTGGCGTTCTCTCTGGTGCACGGGTAACATTAACCCCTGACATGCCTGTTTAATTTTGTCTTGATGTACGCACAATACTTACCTTTATTGATGGTTACTTTTAATATATCTTTTAATGCACTATGAGCGTTGTGCGCTGTTTTTTGTGTATGGATGGTGTGCCTGCAAAAATGTAAACAAAGACATTTTTCTAAGTCCTGATCCTTTTGCGCCTGCCTTGGGCTGGTGTTTTTTCAAGCGCATTTTTAAAGAACGATTTCTTAGCGTAGCTTAGAGAATCGTGCAGACTGGCAGAAATCAGCGTATTTAGCTGATCGTACGTGTTTGGCTTGACTTAGAAAAAATTCTGCAAAAAAGCCTGTTTAAGAGCGTAAAGTGCCTGTTAGCGCTGCTCTGTGAATCGCGCTGAGCGCAATATCACGTTCTAAAAGCACTTTGCACTCTTAAAGCCACTTTATGGAGCTTAGTGCATAGCCCCCTAAGTGTGTACTTACATTTTTCACACATGGCTTCTCCATTTTGGCTTTATTTTTGTTAAATAAATCACGACACGGTGTAATATGTTATGTGTTGTTGTTCATCTGAGGTTGTATTTACCTAATTTTCAGACCTGTTAAGGAACAGATGATTGTTATTATGTCCTGATATGTAAACCCATAGAATTGAAAGAGGGTTTACTTTCTTTTTCACACAACTGTATATATGTACTTTCACCACGATTTTTTTTTAAAGCACAATTTGGGTGTTTTAACATTTTGTTTTCAGCGTGTTCCTGCTTACAGCGATGTCTAGATCAGTTCCAGCAGCTGAATTACTGTTTCAGGCTCTTTGGAAGCAGCGTATATGTCAGAAGCAGGATCGGGAGGACTTTTTTATACCTTCTACCCATGCGCATTGAATTCAAGATGGCTACCGCGTCTCAGAGAATGCCTAGCAACGTTGGATTTCAGCTAAGCAGAGCGCAAGCAGTAAACAGAAGGGAACTGTTCACTGCGCATGCGCCTAGAGTCCTCAGCTCCAGACGTCTGCATACCAGAATCTAGGAGGCTAGAAACGCATTCCAAAGTGTCTGCAGGAACAGAGGTTGGGCGGGCTTTTGCCAGGTTCAATAATTTAATTACATAATTGGTTGCAATTAAGAGCCATTAGCCACACCTGACATGTAGGGTAGTTGTGTTAAACTGTCTTTCACTCACTACACCACCTTGAGAAAGGTCCCATTTGTGGGACCGAAACGTCGGTTTTCAGTGTCATTTCATTTCAAAACAAAACTCTTTCACCTGACTTACCTGAGTGCTGTCCCTGATTTCGCGTAAAAACGGTATCGTATGAGACAGCGGAAGAGAGAGATCTGCCTGGTAACACAAAGCTCAATTTGAACGTGGTGCTTCCAGTCCCGTGCCCCCACTCCCCTCCCCCTGTGCCGTGCTCCCCCAGCAAAATGCTTTTCATTCTGGGTTAGAGTTAAAATACAAAATAAAGTTGGAGGTGTGTCTCCTTGACTCTGACCATAGATTTTGGCCTCAGATTCCCATATGAACACCTCACTCGGCCTGGCAATGTGCTTGTGGGGAGGTAACGCCAGCACATGTGTAACATGAATCTCTGCCCTTAGAGGTGTGCAAGTGTAACCCTCAGTGGGAAAGGTGCCTGTGTGAGTTGGCACCACTTGTTATATCATTACTGCATATGTATATGTCATTAATAAAGGGACACTTAACCCCCTCAGGTGCATTTTCATTTCAACATATAACCTGTGAAATTGATGGTCAACTCTTGCTGCTCTCTAGAGATATTAAAGGAACATGGCAGTATGTAAAGGCGGCTGCATTAATGTCCCTCACTGGGGACGTTAGTCAGTGTCTCTGTCCTCCACTTCAGTATTCACAGGACACTCTAGGACATTTGGTCGCGGCCATTTTACCTCGACTCTCCCCACCGCTGGCCACTTTGCTATTAAGGTAAGTGCCTAAACCCCTACCCTAAAATCCCTACCTCAAGTCCTTACCCTAAAACCCCCTACCCAAAACAGTCTGCGACCCAACGCTGGCGGCCCATTGGTCACACTGAAACTATTCTGATTCACAGCTAAGCGAGACTATAAACCGCTTCAGCATAATGGGGAACACACATTTTATTAGGACCAACAGCATGGAAATATAAAACATTAAGAACATTTTTCTTTCAATCAAACTACAATAAGAATGATACAAATAACCTGCATTAAAAAAGTTATAACATGCCTGGCTTTAGAGAAAGGTCTCTCCCCTGTGTGTCCTCATGTGTCTGTTCAGGTTGGATAACTGAATAAATCCCTTCCCACATTCACCACATACATGCGGTATCTCCCCTGTGTGTGTCCTCTTGTGTGTGTTCAGGCTGGATGACACACTAAATCCCTTCCCACATTCCCCACATACATACGGTCTCTCCCCAGTGTGTGTCCTTGTGTGATTGTTCAGGTGGGATAAGTCACTAAATCCCTTCCCGCATTCCCCACATACATACGGTCTCTCCCCTGTGTGTGTCCTCGTGTGTTTGTTCAGGTGGGATAAGTTACGAAATCCCTTCCCGCATTCCCCACATACATGCGGTCTCTCCCCTGTGTGTGTCCTCCTGTGTATGTTCAGATGGGATAACTGACTAAATTCCTTCCCGCATTCCCCACACACATACGGTCTCTCCCCTGTGTGTGTCCTCTTGTGCATGTTCAGGTTGGATGACACACTAAATCCCTTCCCACATTCCCCACATACATACGGTCTCTCCCCTGTGTGTGTCCTCGTGTGTGTGTTCAGGTGGCATAAGTCACGAAATCCCTTCCCGCATTCCCCACATACATGCGGTCTCTCCCCTGTGTGTCTCCTCTTGTGCGTGTTCAGGTTGGATAACTCACTAAATCCCTTCCCACATTCCCCACATACATGCGGTCTCTCCCCTGTGTGTGTCCTCTTGTGTCTGATCAGGTGGGATAACTGACTAAATCCCTTCCCACATTCCCCACATACATACGGTCTCTCCCCTGTGTGTGTCCTCGTGTGTTTGTTCAGGTGGGATAAGTCACAAAATCCCTTCCCGCATTCCCCACATACATGCTGTCTCTCCCCTGTGTGTGTCCTCTTGTGCGTGTTCAGGCTGGGTGACACACTAAATCCCTTCCCACATTCCCCACATACATGTGGTCTCTCCCCTGTGTGTTTCCTCATGTGTGTGTTCAGGCTGGATAGCCGACTACATCCCTTCCCACATTCCCCACATACATGCGGCATCTCCCCTGTGTGTGTCCTCTTGTATATGTTCAGGCTGAATAACCGACTAAATCCCTTCCCACATTCCCCACATACATGCGGTCTCTCCCTGGTCTGTGTCCTTTTCTGTGGGCTTTGGCCTGATAATCAAGTCAGATTCTTCCCACTTTCTCCAAGATCTTTTCCTGTGGCAGCTGCTAATACATATTTTTTGGAATGAGAAGCAGTTACATTGTTTATTAATTGCCTTGATTGATTGAAAGACGCATTTTCTGTAATTTATTGGAATGTTGCAAGATTATTCTGTCCTCATCTTTTCCATATACTCATTTGGGTGTTGGAACTTCAGATGTTTAAGGAGATAATCCTGACTGCTAAAAGCAACCTCACAGTGTTGGATGGGATGGGTGGATTATTGGTGCTTGTCTTTGTACTAGACGAAACAAAAAAAGTCACTGTTACACAAACTGTCTGACAAAAGGTCATGGAGGAGAGGTAAGTTGGCATATCACAAAAAGTTCAGGATGAAAGTATTTAAAGTGGATCATAATATTTAATGATTTAAAAGGAAATCTCACTAGCTGCAAAACACCAATTGAAGTGGCAGAAATCTTTTCAACTCCTTTGATAGATAGTAAGTCGATAGTTTCAGTTGTGAAGGAATAATTAAAAACTGTTTGTACAATGAATAGAATACATGTCTCATTAGAAGCTCACATATCAGTCACCGGGTGCTCCCGTTACCACACCATGTACCAGGTCTCTAATAGTTATAGGACGACCCAACTTTCTGCTATATCTCCATTGTTAAATCAGGAACCAAATGCCCAATTTGACATCACAGATGTTATTCAGACTTAATTAAGCTATACCAGTATCATCCAGTGAATTCCAGAACTGTGTAATTTTTTAATACAATTGATAAAAAAACTTTTATTTAGGGAACAATGAGTCTGTACTTGTGTTACCACAGCATGGGATTAGATGCAAAGCCAGTAAAACCACTCACAGACGGCCGTTTCGACCTTTTGGGTCTCATCAGTGTGCGGCTAGTTGTACGGACTTTGCAATTCAAGGACTGCAAGGTTTACCATACTTTATATAAAAGTTATGGTGGGTGAAAAAGGCGACTGTACAGAGCCAGTACAACCAGCCTCACACTGATGAGACCCAAAAGGTCGAAACAGCTGTCTGTGAACAGTTTTACTGGCATTGCATCTAATCCCTTGCTGTGCTTAAAAGCTGTATGAACAGCGAGCATTAGTTTATAAGGGTTCCATGTAAAAATGGATTTCATGCAAAAGGTGGCACTGTGAGCTCAATTGCATGTCATTTCCCAGAATCCCTTGCCACAGTGGAAGCACTGTATGCTACTGTAGATGATAATGTGAAAGGCTGGGTTGCAGACCTGTCTAAGACATGTGAATGTGCTCACAAGTGATTAGATAAATATATCTAACATTTTTATGTTTATTGAGTTCTATGATATCACTCAGTTATTTCACTATTTAGTCATTTCACTCTTATGTTAAATTATATTATTAATAATTTCTCCTATGGTTTTACACATACACACACACACAATATGCACACACACACACTAATATATATATATATATATATATATATATATATATATATATATATATTGTGACAAACAGCTTACTCCGGGGCTCCGCTGCTTGTCCGGGACGGTTAGAACACGGTCTTTTAGGGTAGGTTAAAATGAGGAGGCGTCACGTACTGTTCCTTTAAACAGGCTGGGCCTGGTTTATTCAGTCCCAGGCACTGAGACTGCCACAGTGCATACAACAAAACACATCAAAACAAAAGCTGCTCACCTGCGCGATAACTTAACTTAGATTTCCCTAACTCAGGGTGGAAGTGGCTTTTCCACTTTCCAACAACAAAACAAGGTACTTTTGCAGACTTAGCCAAATGAACAGAACGATTGAACCTGTGTGGGGAAGAGGCTTCTCCCCACTGTGTTCAGCAGCCTTCCAGGCTCTGGAGAAGAGACAAGAGCAACCAGGAAATCAGTCTTACATACCTGATTTCTAATTAGCATGACAGGTGACAGAAATCAGGCAGCCAGACAAACTCTGGTCTGGATCTCTCATCCCTCAGTTCCAGCGCTTGCCAAACTGTGGGATGGAGTGCATGTATTATAAGGCTGCACTCCCAGGCCAGACAGGATAGAAACTGTTCAGTATCCTGGGAGCCCTATATATGGAATTTATTACCATCCCCTGGTTTCTGTCACATATCCTCCCCCCCAGCTCAGACCCCGAGGGATGAGCGACCATGAATATTAGGGAGTGCATCCTTGACAACCCGTCAGCATTGCCATGTTTGTGCCCTGACCTGTGTTCCACAGAAAATTTAAAGGGTTGTAGGCTTAGGAACCACCTGGTCACTCTAGCATTCTTCTCCCTGTTTTGACACATCCAGGTAAGGGGTGCATGATCTGTGACCAACCGGAATTTTCTCCCCAACAGGTAGTATTTGAGCGTCTCTACAGCCCACTTTATTGCGAGACACTCTTTCTCTACTATGGAGTAATTCTTCTCCTGGGGATTTAGTTTCCTACTTAAATAAAGGATGGGGTGTTCCTCACCTTGAGACTCCTGGGAGAGTACCGCCCCCAGCCCTACCTCAGATGCGTCGGTTTGGACTACGAACTCTTTGGAGAAGTCAGGTGTGACCAACACTGGTTGGGCACAGAGAGCTTCTTTCAGGCTTCTAAAGGCCTGTTCGGTTTCGGGGGACCACTTTACCATAAGCGGTCCTCTTGCTTTTGTGAGGTCGGTTAGTGGGGTTGCCTTAGTTGCAAAATTGGGAATAAACCTTCTATAGTACCCAATTAACCCCAAAAAGGTCCTTACTTGTTTTTTTGTAACTGGCCTTGGCCAACCTTGTATCGCCTCCACTTTGAGTGTTTGGGGTTTGAATAAACCTCTGCCAATAGAATACCCCAGATACTTGGCCTCCTCCAGACCAATGGTGCATTTAGCGGGGTTAGCAGTTAGTCCAGCAGACCGAACTGCGTCGAGCACAACTTGGACCTTTGGAAGGTGGGATTGCCAATCTTCACTATGGATTACCACATCATCCAGGTAGGCAGCAGCATACCGAGCATGTGGTTTTAAAATTTTATCCATCATTCTTTGGAATGTGGCGGGAGCTCCATGTAAGCCAAAAGGCAGCACCCTATACTGAAAGAGGCCATCTGGGGTTGAGAAGGCTGTCTTTTCTTTTGCCCTTTCTGTGAGGGGAACCTGCCAGTACCCTTTTGTTAGGTCTAGGGTTGTGAGATATCGGGCTTTGCCCAGTCTCTCTACAAGTTCATCTACCCTGGGCATAGGATAAGTATCAAATTTTGACACCGCGTTTAGTTTCCGGTAGTCATTACAAAACCTTGTTGTACCATCTGGCTTTGGGACTAAGACTATAGGGCTGTTCCACCCACTTTGGGATTCCTCAATTACGCCTAGTTTTAGCATTTTTTTAACCTCTAAACTTATAGCCTCTCTTTTGGCCTCTGGGATTCGGTACGGTTTAAGGTTAAGTCGGACCCCCGGTTCAGAGACTAGGTCATGTTCAATTACGCTAGTTCTACCTGGCTGTGTAGAGAAGATTTCTTTGTTTCTTCTCACTAAATTCTGAACCTCTTGTTTCTGATGAACGGACAGGGTTTCAGCTATGCTAACCTCTGGGTCAGTTTCTTGACTCTCTGACGGACCTGGGGTTACTAGGGTTGACAAGACTTCTCTATCTTTCCAGGGCTTGAGTAGGTTTATATGGTAAATTTGCTCAGGTTTCCTCCTACCTGGCTGTCTTACCTTATAATTTACTTCTCCCACTCTTTCCAAGACCTCATATGGCCCATGCCATTTAGCAAGGAATTTACTTTCCACGGTGGGAACCAGAACTAGTACCCTATCACCTGGAAAAAAAATTCTGACCCTAGCACCCTTATTATACGTATTCCTCTGTGCTTCTTGAGCTTTCTCCATGTGTTCCCTCACTATGGGTAGGACTGCAGCAATGCGGTCCTGCATCTGGGCAACATGCTCTATTACACTTCTGTAAGGGGTAACCTCGTGTTCCCAAGTCTCTTTGGCTATATCCAGTAAGCCCCTTGGGTGTCGGCCATACAATAGTTCAAACGGGGAGAAGCCTGTGGATGATTGGGGAACTTCCCTAATGGCAAATAACAGGTACGGTAACAAACAATCCCAGTTTTTCCCATCTTTATCGACCGCCCGGCGTAACATGCTCTTTAAGGTTTTATTGAACCTTTCCACTAAACCATCTGTTTGTGGATGATAGACTGAGGTTCTGAGATGCTTGATTTTTAGGAGTTTACATAACTCTTTTGTTACTTGGGACATAAATGGTGTTCCCTGGTCAGATAGAATCTCTTTAGGAATTCCAACCCGGGAAAACAGAACTACCAACTCTTTTGCTATGTTTTTGGCAGAGGTGCTACGTAGGGGAACTGCCTCCGGATATCGGGTAGCATAATCTAATATTACCAATATATGCTGATGTCCCCTAGCAGACTTTATTAGGGGTCCTACTAGATCCATAGCAATCCGGTCAAATGGTACCTCTATTATGGGAAGGGGTACCAATGGGCTGCGGTACGCCTTGAACGGGGCGGTGATCTGACATGCTGGGCATGAGGAACAATAATTCGTAATTTCTGCCAGAACCCCAGGCCAATAGAAGCTTCGGAGAACCTTTTCCTTTGTCTTTTCCACTCCTAGGTGTCCCCCCAATGGATGACTATGTGCGAGGTGTAATACTACGTTACGGAATGTCCGTGGTACCAACAATTGTTTAGTTGTAACTGATTTCCTTTTATCAACCCGATATACTAGGTCGTTCTCTACCTCGAAGTAGGGGTAAGCAAGTGACCTATCTGGTTGGCCAGGAGTACTATTCAGGTCCCGTATATTTCCCCTTGCTACCGCTAACGTGGGGTCCTCCCACTGGGCCTTCTTAAAACTCCCAGGACTGACCTCTAGGTCAGCGAGGGTCTTATCCGGTTCTGGGGTGGTAAGTGTCTGATCAACATCTTGATTTGGGGTATTCCCTACCAAAGTAGTGATGGGGAAGGGAATTTTACAGCACTCCTCCTTTTCCCCCTTCTTATTTGGGCCCTCGTCAACCTCCATTTCTGAAAACGGGAAAGGATTTATTTCTTCTAATACTTCGTTATGGTCCGCTATTGAACTCTGGGCGCTATTCTGAGCGGGGGACCACATTTTTAGAAAATGGGGAAAGTCGGTCCCTATTAACACATCATGTGCCAGTTTGGGTACAATACCCACCTTGAAATCTAAAGAACCAAACTCTGTTTCAAAAAAAACATCAACAGTGGAATATTCATGATTATCCCCATGTATACAACAAATTGCCATTCTTTGTGAACTGTTTCCCTGTTTCTTCTTAATGGGCAAGAGGTATTCGGACACTAGTGTGACCATGCTCCTAGAGTCCAGAAGTGCCCGAACCCTCTTACCATTAACCTTTACAAATGCCCACAGATGGTTATTCAAGGGGTCCTCTGGGCTAGGGCGCATACATTGGGACAACAGCGAATAAGGTTCCACGCTGTTGCATTGCATGGGCTCATCATTTAGTGGGCAGATTTTTGCTGTGTGGCCCCTCTCATGACAATTTACACATTTAGGTACATAGTCTGTGTCCCACTTAGAGCCTTTTCCCGGCTCCCCATGTTGGCTATTGCCCTTAGTGTGCGATCCACTGTTGCTGGTGCTGCGTGAAGGTGGCCGCCGCTCCTCAGCTCCCCTTAACCCCGGTACCCTTTTACCGTCTCTGGAAGAGTCCTGGAACCTCGGGTAGTGGGGTTGCTCCACGACTGTGGGTTGCGGGTGCTCTTCTGCTGCATTGTACCTTTCTACGAGGGCCACAAGCTCATCCGCATTGTGGGGGTCACTCCGACTGACCCAACGGCGTAAGGCAGAGGGAAGTTTCCTCAAGAACTGGTCCATGACCAACCGTTCCACGATGTGGCTTGCTGAGTTGATCTCGGGTTGTAGCCACTTCCGGGCGAGGTGGATGAGGTCATACATCTGGCTTCGGGTGGCTTTATCCATCGTGAAGGACCATGCGTGAAACCTTTGGGCGCGAACAGCCGTGGTTACGCCGAGGCGGGCGAGGATCTCGAACTTCAATTTTGCATAGACGTTAGCTTCGGCTGGCTCTAGATCAAAGTAAGCCTTCTGGGGTTCGCCGCTTAGGAAGGGTGCGATTAGACCAGCACACTCAGCTTCTGGCCATCCCTCTCTCTGTGCCGTGCGTTCAAACGTGAGAAGATAGGCTTCCACATCATCCGAGGGTCCCATCTTCTGAAGGCAGTGGCTTGCCCTGGTCATTTTCGGAACTGGGGCTGCCGCTGCCAGTGGAAGGTTACTGATAGTCCCCCTCAGGATCTCGAGTTCCTGCTGTAAGCCCTGAGCGAACCGCTGTTGCTCCTCTCTCAGCAAGCGGTTTGTCTCTTGCTGGTTTGTATTAGTCTCTTGCTGGGCTATTAACAGCTGTCGCTGGGTTTCACTCGCCTGTTGCTGAGCTTCATTCGCGTCTTTCTGGACAGCGACATTGCGTACCAGCGCACTCACCACGTCTTCCATCTTGTTTGGAGAGAGAGAAAAAAAAACTTTTTTTTTTTTTTTTTAAAGTTCTTTAACCCCCAGACCTTTTAGTGTTCTGCCCGCATTCTCCACCATATGTGACAAACAGCTTACTCCGGGGCTCCGCCGCTTGTCCGGGACGGTTAGAACACGGTCTTTTAGGGTAGGTTAAAATGAGGAGGCGTCACGTACTGTTCCTTTAAACAGGCTGGGCCTGGTTTATTCAGTCCCAGGCACTGAGACTGCCACAGTGCATACAACAAAACACATCAAAACAAAAGCTGCTCACCTGAGCGATAACTTAACTTAGATTTCCCTAACTCAGGGTGGAAGTGGCTTTTCCACTTTCCAACAACAAAACAAGGTCCTTTTGCAGACTTAGCCAAATGAACAGAACGATTGAACCTGTGTGGGGAAGAGGCTTCTCCCCACTGTGTTCAGCAGCCTTCCAGGCTCTGGAGAAGAGACAAGAGCAACCAGGAAATCAGTCTTACATACCTGATTTCTAATTAGCATGACAGGTGACAGAAATCAGGCAGCCAGACAAACTCTGGTCTGGATCTCTCATCCCTCAGTTCCAGCGCTTGCCAAACTGTGGGATGGAGTGCATGTATTATAAGGCTGCACTCCCAGGCCAGACAGGATAGAAACTGTTCAGTATCCTGGGAGCCCTATATATGGAATTTATTACCATCCCCTGGTTTCTGTCACAATATATATATATATATATATATATATATATATATACACACACACACACAATATGCACACACTAATATATATATATATATATATATACACACACACACACAATATGCACACACACACACACACACACACACGTGTAAAACCAGAGGAGAAATTATTAGTAATATAATTTAACATAAGAGTGAAATGACATACATACATACATACATACATACATACATATATATATATACACACATACACACACATACATACACATGGCCACCGTACCCACTCTGCAAGGACTCCCATTGGCAGACGTGTGAAGGAGGCGGAGCATCCCCTGACGCGAGTGAGAGACGCATTGGGAAGGACTGTGCCTGCATACACACATACATCAGGAAGCCGAGTCTGGGGTAGAGCTGAGTGTGCCCATTGTCACTCTCTGCAATTTAAACTACGGGGAAAGTGTGAGTGTTTCCTTTTCCCTGTATGTTTCGCATCAAGTAAATGTTAATGCACTATTGTGTTGGCATCTGTGTTTTCTTCTGCATATGAGGTTAACCAGGAGCCTACAGCCCAGAGGATTCGGTCCCATGGAGCAGCAGTAGATGTGTAATCAGTGTTTATATATTTTATCACTGGGTTATCTGCACATTATATTGCACTATTTATCAATATTGCGCTATGAACGCCATTAGGTTCAGTTCAGTACTTAATGTGGTTTAGGGAAACCACAGGTGTTTAGGCAGCATTTGATTTACATTTTCATCAATTTATCTGTTGCCACGTCTTTGGCTATTCCCATCTGTATGTGTCCACAAGTTTTTACTTGTTCAATAAACATTGGTTTTTCTTTTATGTTTATATATTTTAATTTTATGCTAGTATTTATTATTGTGGTTTCTTGGTTTATTATTAAATGGTAATTATAATTTATGTATTAGGATTGCTATTCTCCCCTGCCTCAATCCAATTCCTTTATGTTGTGCCAGCTGTTTTTTGTTACATTTTTGTAATTTTAATATTGTATGTGTGTAGTCATTGAATTCCAAGCCGTTTGACCAATAGTCACTCTGATCCACTTATTAAGTAAGGGTGGTAACTGATGCAATTAGTAATCATCCAATTTGGACTATATAAGGTATGATTATCATGTAATTCCTTACCCTCTGAAAAAGTCGCCGCCACTTTTTGTGACGAAACGCGTAAGAACTGAACGCGATTGGCTGAGCCACGAACCTGTTTCATTGGTTCTCTGCTACAATGGAGGGGAGCTGTGTAATTGCAGAACTAGGAGAGCGTGTTTCATTGTGCCGGAGAGCCATTGTGTGGACGCACACCATCGGAGGTACCCGGCTGTGGTTAAGGAAAGATTTCTACAAGCCTCCAGCTATGAGACAGGAGCTCCATAGCGGCAGGCGAACAACAGGAGACTGACGCTCGCGTCCAATGTGCATGTTCTACCGTATTGTTGTGAGTGACCTGATTTTAGCTCATGTTAATAAAACCTTGTACTTTTTACACTATGGAGCCCGCACTGTCCCTTTTTGTTTTCTACAAGAATAGATATCTATATATCTATATACATACATACATACCATATACATTTTAAGTTATGGTGGGTGAAAAAGGCAACAAAAAACCTCCACCATTGGCATATAGCCAATAAAGAATATCACTTGTGAGCACAAGAGTGAAATGACTAAATAGTGAAATAACTGTGATATCATAACTCAATAAACATAACAATGTTAGATATCTATATCTAATCACTTATGAGCACATTCACATGTCTGACAGGTCTGCAACCCTGCCTTTCAACCATTATCACCTAGCATACAGTGCTTCCACTACAGCACGGGATTCTGGGAAATTACATGCAAATGAGCACGTGTCACCTTTTGCCTGAAAGACCATTTACATGGAGCCCATATAAGCAAATGCAATGCTGTTCACACAGCTTTCAAACACAGCATGGGATTAGATGCAAACCCAGTGAAACCACTCACTGACATGTTTCAACCTTAATGGGTCTCATCAGTGTGAGGTCGGTTCATACTGGCTTTGCAATGTGTGTGTGTGTTAGATATCTATCACAAACACACAATAGTGGTGGGGAAAATGCAAACACAATGCACAATCATGGAATGTGATTCCAAAAAAAGAAATGCAATTCCCTCCCTTTAAGGTGACATCCCAGCACCCAAAAAAGTGCATTCATCACATGCTACACCCACCAATTCCCTTCATTGCCGTAGCGGTTAGCCCCTGAGGTAATGAAGGGGGGTTATTAATGTATTTTAATATTGTTGATGTGTTTATTTATTACTGGGTTGCCATTTATCGCTAATGTGGATACCTGGGCCACCCATTGAGAGGGCCAAGTTATCCACAGTGATAATTAATGGTTTTATATGTAAACTATATTTTGAATGTTCTTTTTTTGTTTTGCTTTAAACATGTATATATTTTTTGTTAATGTTTAAAACCACATCTAATAGGGATATTGGGCATTAGTCTAGAAGAGGGGCGGAGGTAGGGGACATGGGTGATGGCGGTAGTTGCCCGGGGGAGGGTGGTTAGGCTTCCTTTGCTGGGGGGGGGAGGGTGCTGATGAGGGGTTAACCCCTTAATTACCTTAGCGACTAGAATGGCAATGCTTTACTGGCCACTTACGGGGTCAACAGGGTTAGGTAATGTTTTTTTTTTTTTTAAATAAAGTATTAACCCCTTTGGTGCCAGTGGTATACCTTGGTAACCACAGGCATGAAATGGGTTAATGTTATTTTGATCATAGGTTTCTGTAATACGAGATATTACAGAAGCCTATGATAGAAATATTAACCCAATGCGGTAAGTAACACATTATTAACTGTCGCTTTGATTACCATATCGCGAGATTGGCCCAAATATCGCACACCGTATATTATTACCTCGATCTTGATATATAACACCTTAAAATTGCGATAATAATACCCGTTAATTTATTATTTCCCCGGGTGCGATATTACCTCCACTTTAACAGAATTTGATGTATCTGAGCCGTAGTGTTTTGTTTATGCCTGCGGGACAAACCAAGAACTAGCCATGCTTTACTAGCCACTAAGGTGGCAAAGGGGGGGGGGGGGGGGGTAGGTAGTGTAGTGTGTATATTATCCTGTTTGTGGTCAGCTAGTCATCGAAACCGATGGACTACTAAGGGGTTAATATGTACTGTAATAACTATTTTATCATCTATTCCATGTTGGTTTAGCTTACCTTGCCTATGTATATAAGTATATTGGCCATTATATACATAGGAAAGACAGGGCTAACGCCAGCCTGGAGTAGGTGATAAAATATTTGCGGTATTTCTGCCGTTCATCCCGTTCCGATAAATATCAGAACTTGATGTATGGCAGTTTTTACATGAAAATGCGGTATTATGCCTGTTTTGTATCAGTTCCGATGCTTTTAACGGGTCCGATAAAAGTGCTTTATTTTTGGCGCTGCAACGCTGATTCATTGCATGATAATAAGGCACTGTTTTTATGGGCAGTAATACGGCATTTTTTGTTACCGCAGCTTGATGTATCCGGCCCTTTGACTCAAGTCAGGTTTAGTGATATTAAGTTCTAGTTGACCCGTAATGGTGTATGCAGATCTATCAATATTTGCAATTTAACATCAGTAATAAGACAATAGAGATGTAAAAACCACACAACACACATATTCCTGATTACCTTGTGCTGGCGCGTTACTTTTCCACAGTGTACCCCACTTCATACCAAGCTCTTTCCCATATTCATCTCCAGACCAGGAGCTCTGTGTGTGGGGGGAGGACTGTGCAGGTTCTGTAGTAGATTTCCCTGTGGTCCTGCAACGCCACAAGGTTCTGTTCTTCCTCGTTTCTCACACAATTTACAAACCTAAAATTGGGACAGTTAGTGAGGTCTCAAAGTAATGTATATTTTATAAAGGAAGTGCTGAAAAAAGATACAAGTTGTTAATAATGTGACTTGTCTTTTCTTCTCTACAGGTTTTGAAGTGAACATATACAGTATATCGCGTAGGGTTGTCACAAACGCCATACCAGCTGATGCGGAAGTCACCATCTTGGAATAGATACACAAGGAGTGATCAGACTCTATTCAATCTGCTTGGCGGATATGTGTCTATATATATATACATACATACAGTGCTCTGCATTTAAGCTGCAGGTTATGCGGCTGTGCTCTGATCTCTCTGCTGCAGTCGGACACACACACACACACACGTTCTCTCTGTGCCTCTCACAGAGGGCTGGGGTAGCACAGGCAGGGCTGCTAGTTTTGTCTGTGAAATGCAGATAAAGGCTTAGTGTGCCTACCGCGTGGTTTACTTACATCCCACCTAACAAACGGAGACGGCACAGTTTTGTGGAAGTAAGAATTGGTCACAGCTTTATTGCCTTAACCATACTTGAAAATAAACCGTCAGCCAGTCGCTATTCATTTGTCGTCAGCCCTATTCCCGGTATCTTCCGGCGGGAGCCCTTCTTCAAACCGCCCTAATCTACCGTCCGGCAGATTACATCTCCCGACCGCCCGTCATCCGCTCACCCTAGGTCCCCCTTATTATGGCCGCCTGAGCCCCATTTCAGGTATTCACGGTGTCCCTACGATGACTGGCCTGACAGTTCTGCCACCGGACCCATTAAGGCTACTTATTGGGGACTCACCCCACACACCAAGCTGTGACCCTAAACCGTGACTGGTCCCTTCTGTGCCAAGTACGCTCCCTGTCCTCAAATTCCACATGCTTCACAGTCAGCCCCCCACAAGAGAGGATGAACTTACGAATATCTCTGTCCACTTCTTGCCTTGCCTTCTCAATGCCCACCCAACTGCACGCCCCCCTCCATACCAGCCGAGGTATAATTTCTGACCAAATAACGACTGGGTCACTCCAGAGGGCTTTAACACTGGCGCAGTCGGCGCGTATCTGGAGGATTAAGTCTAAAGACTTGGTGGACACCATTTAGTTCCTGCCCAGGTGGATCATTACCACGTGGGGCTTTCATCCATAGACTGCCAGCGCACTTGTGGTGGTCGGCACCAAATCTCTCCAGCACATTCCTCTCTTACCCAGCCATCGAATGCTCATGCTCTCTCGTGGGATTACTAGCTGCAGACCCAGCGTGCTCGCTGCCCGCTCCCGGGCCCAGTAAATGAAAGAATGACCTATCAGCCAGACTTCCCGCGCTGTGCCTGCTTTTCCCGCTGTGAAGACAGAAAGCATGTTAGGACTGCACGATTATTTAATTACTCGCCTGCTGGGACCTAACGTACCCCTTGTAATCATTTGATTTCCATCTCCCCAGTTCCTTACTCTGCGCGATAGGCAGCCGCCACTCGGAGGCTACCGTTGCCGCCCCAATCCGAAACGAGTGGGGCCCAAAAGTGGTGGCATCTATGCCTCCTGTTTCAAAGCAACGTTTAAAAATCCTGTTGAACTAAAATTTAGTTAGAGGAGTTGAATCTTTATGCATGAGGAAACTTTGCCCCCTTGCGATCGCTGCCCGGCGTAGCGCTTTGCCGCCCTCATAAGGCCCACCCTCCTGTTCTCATGCTCTCAGATGTACCCAGGCCCCTTTCCCCGATTGGTCAGTTTTGGACCTGTGTATGCGGCATGCTACAGTATCTTCTCCCCTATAATCACATTTCCGAACAGCAGGCCAATGTCCCTGCTAGTTTTTGATGCTGCTACCAGTTCCCCTACTCTAAAGGATCCAAAGAAGGCAAAAGTGAAAGCCGCTTGAAATAAATTGATTTCGAAAGGTTCTGCGCATACGGACTCTGCCGCCTTGTTCAAGCTCTGCAACCTCTCCACTGTTACTGGCTCCCTCTTATCCCCCTGCTTGATCTCCCCTTCACCCTAACCAATCAGTATCCGCCTAAGGAGGAAGTCCTTGGAGATATCTACCTGCCCCCGCAACTACAGAAAAAATGCAATGCCCGCGACATGCCTGCCCGCTTCTGGGTAAGTAAAAAATTGATTAGCTGATGGGTTCCCCTAACCTTACTGCTCCGCTAGGAGGCCTTCCTAAAACTGTGCCACGGCTGCCATGCGTTGTTATACGTTTTCCACGTGCGGAAAGCTAGCAATTGCTGCACCAAATCCATCAATCCCTCTGCCCTAACTCATACAGGTAATTTGGGCAGGTTAAACCTCTTTCCTGCGCGCCTCGGGCTGCCCACCTAAATGCAGGCCAGTTAAAGCGAGATAATGCATCTGCGATTATATTAAGCTTCCCTGGGACATGCTTTGCTTTAAAGTTTATATTTCCCAGCATGCACTGCAGGACCAGCCTGCGCAATAACCTTATCACTGGTGGTGATGTTGCCACCGATAGGCCAGTCACTGCCTCTATCACCCCCAAATTGTCTGACCAGAATACTATATGCTTGTTTGCCAACTCCTTTGCCCATAACTCCACTGCTGCTATAATGGGGAACAACTCCAGGAAAGCCATGTTCTTAGTTAGCCCCGTCTCCGCCCAATCAGTTGGCCATGGACTTGCACACCACTCCCCTCTTAGGCTAAGGCCCCGCTGCCTTAGACCGCACGCCCGCACTGCAGACAGGCGGCGCGAGGAGAGACACTTGACCGCGATTTGCGGTCTGTTAGGAGCGGCGTGGTGGGGGGGGGAGGGGGGTTGCGCGGATGGCTGCAGCAGGGGTCTCCCGGGCTGCAGGAGGGTGCTGCTGCCTGCTGCCTGCTGGAAGGTAAGCAGCTCCCCCCCTCCCCCACACATGCCCTCCTCTCCGTGCTGCTCCCTCCCCCCGGTCGGTTTGCCCGTCGGTCCGTCCCTCCCCCAACACACACGCACATATAGCTAGATATACACTTACATACACACAAACACACACACACTTCCCCCACCCCTACCTTTTGGAGGTGGGGGAAGCTCTGACAGCTTCAGGCCGCGCCCCCGATATGCTCAACAGCGCACCACGTAATGCGTCAACGCTAGGGATCTCAATTCTTGTGCATCCCCTGGCGGCTGACGCGTCACAACGCGTAGTGAGCCGTGCAGCGAGGGGGGACTGGGACCGGCTCGGGCGGATACCAGGTGATGGTGGGTAACGCACACTCGGCTGTGCGCGCCGCCGGACGCAGCGGGACCAAAGCCTAAAGTATGCCCCAAACCCGTGCCCCCCTGATGCATCAGTGAATAACTGCAGGGCGTCGCTGGTCTCGCTGTCCCTGTCCCACAGCCTTCTCCCATTAAATTGCCTGAGCAAAAAAACCCCATACCTCCAGGTCTGCCCTCAGCTCCCTAGTGATTCGGATATGGTGTTGGGGCTTCCTTGCCCCACAGTGGCCCTTTCCAACCTGCGGTTAAATATCCTGCCCATGGGGATTACGCTGCAGGTGAAGTTTAGCAGACCCAGCAGTGACTGCATTTGTTTCTGGGTCTCCCTGACCTGACCCAGGCTAGTTCTAAGCTTCCTGACATTGTCTGCGGGTTAGCGGGATTCCCTCGCCAGCGTGTCAATCTCTATACCGAGGAATTACAGTATTTCTGTTGGGCCCTCAATTTTCTCCTCTGCTATGGGAACCCCCAATCCTTCATAATCCCCTTAGTACTCTCTGGCAGCCTGTCGCATAGCAGGGAACCCGAGGGATTCACCAGCAGGAAGTCATCCAGCATGAAATAGCGCAACCCATGGAGAGACATCTATCAATGTAATACGCCCCTCAAATTTTGCACCCTGTGAATCTGAAGCTGCTGGGGGCCCAAAGGTAACAGCCGAAAGGCTGATTCTATGTCAATTTTAGCCAATAGTGCTCCCTCCTCATATGTTTTAATTATTTCTATGGCAGTGTTGAATGATTGGTATTGTACCTGGCATAGCTCCGGGTCTATGGCATCATTTACAGACCCCCCCCCCCCCTGGATATGACAAGTGTTGTATTAGTCTGAATTTGCCCGAGTTCTTTTTAGGCACCACACCCAGCGGGGAAATAATTAGCTTGGGGAGACGGGGGGATGTGAATGAGCCCACCATACGCCCCAATTTTATGTCCTCTATTTTTTCTTTAAGTCTGTGTGTGTGTGTCGTAGCAGATTTCAAATTTCGGCTCACTCGCCTCGCTTGTACTGCCCTGCCCACCCCCCCACTGGTATGTGAAACCCCATGCTCCATGAACCTTGCTTCTCCAGGTCGGGGTACCCACTTAACCAACGGCTCAAACCGCTAAGGCTGACCGGTGTTGGGGCCTTTGTTAGGGGCATGCCCTCTCCCCTGGTTGGGGTTGCCCGGGACTTTGAAGCACTTCTGTATTACATGCAAGTATTACATTACATTATGCAATTGTTTTAGATGTTTTGAAAGGAAACAGGCCCCGAAATCATGAAGAGCTCAAGCAAGCGCTGGGTTTATATAGTCTGCGCGCGCAAATCTAACAAACCTCGTGGGGGGAGGAGAGCCAGCCACAGCGCCCCTCCTCTAGAGTCACAGCAGCCCTTATGTGGGCGACGGCCATGCTAGGCCTCTGCCTCTGTTTGTCCTGATTTTATCATTTAATTTATTTTCCATGTTAATAACAAGTGCCCCCCCCCTGCACCCTCACACAGAGCCCCCCTGCTTCCTCACACAGAGCCACCCCCCCCCCCCCCGCTCCCTTACACAGAGCCACCGGGGGTCTGACACTGAGCAGAGCTGAGCTGCAAAGTGCTTCCTCAGAACACTTTCCCTTCATTCTACCTGCCCCAAATAACACTCTCACACCATGTTTGTGGGACCTAATAAGGAGGCAATAAATGGGAAAAGTGCAATAAAATATCAGGAAGAAAAAGACATTATGATTGGGGTCTTTTTTTATGGTTCTTAATTATTAAATATGTAATTAACTATTAAAAAGCTTCTGTTGCAAATACTTTTGTGTCCGCTTCTAGACACCAGTCTGTCTACGGATCTCATTACTGATCTAACCAAAGCCTACTCTGCTCACACCATGTGTTCTGACCATAAGACTGACATGTATCTACAGGAATAGTTATGAGGGCTATTGATCCCCATGTATGCAGCTCTGTTTAAGTTGGTCACTTCTGAGTAATACATGCATAGTGTTGTGTCACTATATATGCAGTGAGACTGTTTTCTATGGTGATTACCTGTGTCATCTGCTCTATGTAAGCCATATCTGTGCATAGGGGTACTCACCTGTATATATTTATATGACCGGCCCGTTGTGATTACACAGTGAGATTCTGCTCCCTGTGTCATCTGTGCTTACTGCATTTGCCACTATACTTATATCTTTGCATAGTTATTACCCTGGATCAGAGAGTACTTTTGGGGGGAGTGTTTGTTTTTAGCTTACGTCTTTTTTTCATATATGTGTTTCATAAACTGTTAGTTTTTGGATATTCCGAGGGCTCCTTAGGGACAACTTTTTATATGTTAGCCTATAGAGATAGAGCTGCGGGTATTTATACCTCGCATTAGGTAGTATCAGCCACTCCTGAGGAAGCCGTCAATTCAGAACGGCGAAACGCGTTGAGCGTGGCTTTGAGGCTGTTTCGTGAAGGAGAGAGTCAGAGGCATCCGGAGGTGTTTTCCATCCATACGGCGGTGACCGGAAAGTGACGCGGAGGACCCGGATGCGGAAGACATTGTCGGCGTGTGTGGTTGAGCAACGGAGCGGTGAGATCACGACTCATTGGAATACCTTTGTATATTTCCACCATTGCCTTTCTTATTATTATTTATGTGAAAACAAAAAAAGACTTGCGCTCATATGTGGTCTGTGATAGAATTAGTGACTTATGAATAAAATATACAATACAACCTTGATGGGTGAGATTTTGTGCTGCTGGTCAGTGGGAATGGCTCAAACACCAGGCTACATGGAAACAAAAAAAGAACAGCGCAAAAAAACCATTGTGTAGTATAATAAAATAATTATTTATAGTGTAAGGGTGAGTATTGCACGTACATCAAAAAAAAGGGTTATTAGCATGACATGTTAGGGACATGTTACCACTCGGCAGGCACAGCAGGATACAGACACCGGTTACTGGACGTCCTCCCTCAGAATGCTGGTATCCGGTTTCGGAGTAAGCAGCTCAGCGTTGGGGAACCTTCCCACGCCTTCACGGAGCCCTCAGCAGTTATTCTTAAGGGTTGATCGCCACGCTTCTTCCGGGTTGGTCCACGCCGGCGTGTGACGTCATCCGGCAGCGTCTCTCGGCCGGTCGCGTCTTTAATGCGTCACTGCTTCACGATAGACAGTCGAGCGGCAAAACAAGTCCCGAGCAAGTCCCGCAGTAAAATAAAAGTTCGAATATAAAACCGCAAAGGGGATATGAGTAAAGAGTGAAGGAACGCGCCCTCTCCTACGCGTTTCGTACTTCCGTACTTCGTCAGGGAATGATGGAGGAAGGTTCCGAGGGCGGTTCTTATACGCTCAACATTGCTGTTATTGGCCGGGCTAATTACATTCAACTCCCCCCACCTGGAGAGACACTCAATCATCCCGTGGAGGGGCTCGGTCAACATAGACATTCTAATGAATTAACATACATGGGATAAAACACACTTATATTAATAATAAACTTTAATAGCATATGTTAATGCGGACAGACTCTAAAAAATAAAGAGACAAAAATTAATCACACCATAAAATCACATTTGAAACGATGTATAGTGCTATCTCCCAATTGTAAAACATACCATAGATTTACATATGACTTCTAGCAAGTATATATAGCTTCATATGAAAATCTATATGATAATGAAATGGTCTAGGAATAGATCTTAAAGGATGGGCATTGGTTGTAATAGTTCGGAGAGAAAGGGTACCGTTATAAAACTTAAAATTTTGTTGAGTATATATTAAAAAAGTATAAAAAACTGAAATCACTGGTATTAGAATGTTTACTTAAAAGAGAGACCATACGTCAATCTCCTCGTTTAGACCTAGTGGAGACAGAGTCTGGAGTTTATATATCCACAGACTTTCTTGTTTTGATAATTTTTTATCTCTGTCTCCACCACGTCTTCCTGATTGTACAGTCTGGATACCTATATATGTCAGGAACGAAGGGTCACAGTCATGTTTGATCTTGAAATGTCTAGACACGCTATGTTGTTCTAATCCTAGTCTAATATTTCTAGCGTGTTCTAGAATCCTGACTCTTAAAAATCTTTTAGTTCGCCCAACATATTGATATCCACAAGGACACTGTAATAGGTAAACCACATATGTGGATTTACAAGAGATACAATCTTTCACTGTAAACTTTTCTTTTGTTGTGTTGGATACAAAAGATTTACGATTAGAACTTAGCATTTTGCAGGCTTTGCACTTTCCACAGCAATAATTGCCGTTTGGTTTACTCGGCATCCATGATAGCTCCAGTGATGTATTTATTGGAGAACCAATATCACTGGGCGCTAGGAAATGCTTAAGGGTCTTTGCCCGACGATAAATGAAACTTGGATTTTTTTGGAGGGAGGGGCCCAAAACGGGATCATTACAGAGAATATTCCAGTTTTTATTAATTATTTTTTGCACACTGGTGCTAACTGAGCTGAACTCTGTAATGAATGGAACTTTTATTTTATCATCTACTTCATCATTTGTTATTCTTTTTTCTGAATCAGCAGTGAGTCCCTATCCATTCTGTCAACTTTTTCAAGTGAGCTGAGCAAAAGGGCCTTATCATACCCACGTTCTATGAATTTCTCCAGAAGAGAGACTGATTGAACTTCAAAGTCAGCTTGGAGACTGTAATTGCGTTTAATGCGCATAAACTGACTTTGGGGTATGTTGTCAATCCAGGATCTTTTGTGGTTACTGGAAGACAAAAGGAAGCTGTTAGTATCCACTTTTTTGAAATAAGTTTTGGTATTAATGTTTTCACCAACCTTTGACATTAGACTTAGGTCTAGAAAGTCTATCTGACTAATATGTGACTCAGATGTAAATTTCAAATTATAGTCATTTGAGTTCAGATAGACTTTAAAGAGCTCCAAGGTGTCCTCACCACCCTCCCAGACACACAAGACGTCATCGATATATCTTTGCCATACAATAACTCGATTAGCAAATGGGTTATTGTGCCATATTGCTATATTGTGCTATATTGAGACTATTCTCCCTTTTTTTCTTTTGGTAATAATTACCGTGATGTTTATTGGGGGGATTCTGACCATTGGAAAAAAGGGAGAATAGTCTCCATTTTGAGGGTGAAAGGGTCCATAGGGAACAAACTAAAGATGACCATAGACCATCTAAAAATTATAGAAGAAAGTCACAAGATAGGAGACATAATAGTTATAATAAAAGGAGGGATAGCTCTAATAATAAGTCAGAGTATATATATAAAGAACCTCATAAGAAAGATACTCACCAGAAAGAAAAACAATATGATCATCAGAGGGCAAATACACCCCCTAAGAAAGACTGTGAGCGAGCATCCCCTAGGAAATCCCTTTTTCTGGAGGAACTCAAACAGAGATATTTGGGTTCGAAGGAAAAGGGGAATACAGTAAGAGAGAAAGAGAAGAAAATTATAGAGACTCCCAGGTCACAAAAAAGACACCACTCACCAGAAGAGGAACAAGAGCAGGGTGTAAGACCAAAACAAAGAAGAGAGTCGAATTAACAAATAACGAATCTTTTAAGGGTATTTTTAATTTATCCAATGTTGATCTCACTTTATGCCAAAAATTGGTTCTTAGTAAAGGTCTCAAATTTTCACAATCAAGTGGTCCAAACGGTTTTCAGTTATTCTCTGATCTGCATAAGTTCACTAGGAACTTGACACTGAAAAGGCATTTCCTCAAAAAAGAGACAGGAATTGACCTAAGTAATTTGACTACTAGTACAGATCCCACCGATACAGACCCACTTTTGACACTTTGTCAGCATAGTGATTTCAAACCACCTTCAAGGTTTTATCCGGCCCAAAGCAAAGGGAGTTTTATTGATTCGTTTTTTAATATAGTTAATAATGAGTTTATATCACTGGTAAATAACTTTAAACCATCTGACATACCCCATAACCTCAGTCATCAAGAGCATCTAGCACTAAAAGAACTTCAGGATAGGAAAGATTTAATCATAAGGCAGGCAGATAAAGGTGGAGGAGTAGTTATCCAAAACCGTGAAAGTTACGAAAAGGAGGCCATGCGCATTCTGAATGACCCTGGCAACTATAGTAAACTAAGTCAGGATCCGACAAACAATTTTGTCTCTCAGCTACAGAGCCTTCTCGATGAGGCTGTTGCATCCACAGTATTATCCAAATCAGAATATCAATTTTTGAATGTTCTATTTCCCACTATACCAGTGTATTACCACCTTCCCAAGATTCACAAGGCCTCTATCGATCCACCGGGTAGACCTATAATCTCCGGAATTGGATCCTTAACGTCAAACCTGTCGCAGTATGTGGATTTTTTCCTACAAAAGTATGTGAAAATACTGCCATCATATATTAAAGATACCACTGCCGTTTTAAACCTAGTTAAAACCATCCAATGGCAGGAAGGATATAGATGGGCAACGTTTGACGTTCAATCCCTTTATACATGCATTCCCCATGATAAAGGGATTGGGGCAATAAAGGAGACGTTATCTAAAGATACGGATCTTCACCCTTTAAATTGTGAATTCATTATCGATGCCATCACTTTCATATTGTCACACAACTACTTTCTATTTTTAAATCAGTTCTATCTACAGTTGTGTGGCACTGCCATGGGGACGCGTTTTGCTCCCAGTTATGCGAACATATACATGGGGATATGGGAAGATAACTTTATATGGCACAATAACCCATTTGCTAATCGAGTTATTGTATGGCAAAGATATATCGATGACGTCTTGTGTGTCTGGGAGGGTGGTGAGGACACCTTGGAGCTCTTTAAAGTCTATCTGAACTCAAATGACTATAATTTGAAATTTACATCTGAGTCACATATTAGTCAGATAGACTTTCTAGACCTAAGTCTAATGTCAAAGGTTGGTGAAAACATTAATACCAAAAATTATTTCAAAAAAGTGGATACTAACAGCTTCCTTTTGTCTTCCAGTAACCACAAAAGATCCTGGATTGACAACATACCCCAAAGTCAGTTTATGCGCATTAAACGCAATTGCAGTCTCCAAGCTGACTTTGAAGTTCAATCAGTCTCTCTTCTGGAGAAATTCATAGAACGTGGGTATGATAAGGCCCTTTTGCTCAGCTCACTTGAAAAAGTTGACAGAATGGATAGGGACTCACTGCTGATTCAGAAAAAAAGAATAACAAATGATGAAGTAGATGATAAAATAAAAGTTCCATTCATTACAGAGTTTAGCTCAGTTAGCACCAGTGTGCAAAAAATAATTAATAAAAACTGGAATATTCTCTGTAATGATCCCGTTTTGGGCCCCTCCCTCCAAAAGGCAAAGACCCTTAAGCATTTCCTAGCGCCCAGTGATATTGGTTCTCCAATAAATACATCACTGGAGCTATCATGGATGCCGAGTAAACCAAACGGCAATTATTGCTGTGGAAAGTGCAAAGCCTGTAAAATGCTAAGTTCTAATCGTAAATCTTTTGTATCCAACACAACAAAAGAAAAGTTTACAGTGAAAGATTGTATCTCTTGTAAATCCACATATGTGGTTTACCTATTACAGTGTCCTTGTGGATATCAATATGTTGGGCGAACTAAAAGATTTTTAAGAGTCAGGATTCTAGAACACGCTAGAAATATTAGACTAGGATTAGAACAACATAGCGTGTCTAGACATTTCAAGATCAAACATGACTGTGACCCTTCGTTCCTGACATATATAGGTATCCAGACTGTACAATCAGGAAGACGTGGTGGAGACAGAGATAAAAAATTATCAAAACAAGAAAGTCTGTGGATATATAAACTCCAGACTCTGTCTCCACTAGGTCTAAACGAGGAGATTGACGTATGGTCTCTCTTTTAAGTAAACATTCTAATACCAGTGATTTCAGTTTTTTATACTTTTTTAATATATACTCAACAAAATTTTAAGTTTTATAACGGTACCCTTTCTCTCCGAACTATTACAACCAATGTCCATCCCTTAAGATCTATTCCTAGACCATTTCATTATCATATAGATTTTCATATGAAGCTATACAGGCATACCCCGCATTAACGTACGCAATGGGACCGGAGCATGTATGTAAAGCGAAAATGTACTTAAAGTGAAGCACTACCTTTTCCCCCTTATCGATGCATGTACTGTACGGCAATCGTCATATACGTGCATAACTGATGTAAATAACGCATTTGTAACAGGCTCTATAGTCTCCCCGCTTGCGCACAGCTTCGGTACAGGTAGGGAGCCGGTATTGCTGTTCAGGATGTGCTGACAGGCGCATGCGCGAGCTGCCGTTTGCCTATTGAACGATATGTACTTACTCGCGAGTGTACTTAAAGTGAGTGTCCTTAAACCGGGGTATGCCTGTATATACTTGCTACAGGTAGTTTGGATAATGGGTAAGTTGTTTGGGGAGGTACCCGGGCGCTATCTCAGTGTGATAGAAGTCATATGTAAATCTATGGTATGTTTTACAATTGGGAGATAGCACTATACATCGTTTCAAATGTGATTTTATGGTGTGATTAATTTTTGTCTCTTTATTTTTTAGAGTCTGTCCGCATTAACATATGCTATTAAAGTTTATTATTAATATAAGTGTGTTTTATCCCATGTATGTTAATTCATTAGAATGTCTATGTTGACCGAGCCCCTCCACGGGATGATTGAGTGTCTCTCCAGGTGGGGGGAGTTGAATGTAATTAGCCCGGCCAATAACAGCAATGTTGAGCGTATAAGAACCGCCCTCGGAACCTCCTCCATCATTCCCTGACGAAGTACGGAAGTACGAAACGCGTAGGAGAGGGCGCGTTCCTTCACTCTTTACTCATATCCCCATTGCGGTTTTATACTCGAACTTTTATTTTACTGCGGGACTTTCTCGGGACTTGTTTTGCCGCTCGACTGTCTATCGTGAAGCAGTGACGCATTAAAGACGCGACCGGCCGAGAGACGCTGCCGGATGATGTCACACGCCGGCGTGGACCAACCCGGAAGAAGCGTGGCGATCAACCCTTAAGAATAACTGCTGAGGGCTCCGTGAAGGCGTGGGAAGGTTCCCCAACGCTGAGCTGCTTACTCCGAAACCGGATACTAGCATTCTGAGGGAGGACGTCCAGTAACCGGTGTCTGTATCCTGCTGTGCCTGCCGAGTGGTAACATGTCCCTAACATGTCATGCTAATAACCCTTTTTGTTGATGTACGTGCAATACTCACCCTTACACTATAAATAATTATTTTATTATACTACACAATGGTTTTTTTGCGCTGTTCTTTTTTTGTTTCCTTATTATTATTTATGTAAGCTTCCATTTGTGAGTTTTTGTTGTTTTCATAAATTATCTTTTTGACCTGCACTATGGGTTACTTTCTTTGTCCGAGACTGCCGAGTTCTTACTACCTGCAATACCCAGACCACAGACCACAGACTACCACGAGTCACAGGCTGGCACACTGCTCTTTATTTCTGCTCAATTGTGAGTAGAAATTTTGGAGCCCCTCTTATATTCACTGTGTTAGCATATTGCACTATATATGTTTCTCTTCTTTTTTATGGCATCCATCATCGCTCCCTGGATTTTGGGAAAGCTGTATACATCTAGACTTTTGAAACAGTCTAAGGGATAGGGTTGAGTGATATCTGGTTTGCACTTATTTATTCACTTTTATTATTGTTTGTTTGCACTAATTGGTGAAGTGTTTTTATGGGATTCATATATTAATTTAAGGTTTATCCTTGAATAATATTTCCTATACAGTACACTTTAATATTGGCTTGTTCACTGTGCACTGTATTGGGAAGTGTTAGAGCGCCATCTAGCGATTGTGTGCAATATTGACAAATAATACCCGCTACCGCTATACGCGCTGCTCGGCCTTAATCACAGGGGCGGTTCTGTGTCACCCTGCGGGGGTCCCATTCTCTCCCGGTAACACAGGTATAAATGATTGTAAGCTCTGTGGGGTATATGCCATAGCTGTTGGGGTGTTTAATACATTTATTGGTGTGGGAGGCTACACTCAGGCCCCCAATGGGGTGAGGATCAACACGGGTCCCCACTAGGGCAGGTGTCTGCACTTGGGCCCCCGCTGGAGTTGGGGGCCACAAATGGGGCCCCATTGGGGTGGAGGGGCGTGTGTCCCCAGTACATTGCTCTCTGGTGCAGGGTTTATGAGCCCTGTGCTAAGGGAACCAGACCGGGATTTGGCAGCAGATACCCCCTCCCCTCTCCGTGTGTTATCTAACCTCTTGTACTGTATCTGTCATTATTAGGAGCTCTTGGGGGGGGGGGGGGGGGGATAAAGGGGCGTGTCCGAAGCTGCGTCACCTGTTACCCACAATCCCCGTGTTGTTAGCAGCAGTGGCCCTGATCACGTGATACAGGCGCGCTCCGGTAAAGGAGGTTCCCTGAGTTACAATGTGTGGGGTTCTTCCCCTGCAGCAGCGGGGCTCGCTCATTGGTTAGCGCAGGAGAGGGTCAGGGGGCGGGGCAGCTATACAGGCGGCGGCGCGCGGACACTCACCGCAGAGGGGGGATCCTGCCTGACTCTCCCGGCCCCTCCCAGCTGCTGCATGTGGGGGAGACGCTGCTGCTGCTGCTGCTGCTGCTCTCTGCCCGGCTGAGAAGGGATTGCTTCCTGATGCTCATGCGCCTCCGGTCTAGAGCGACCACGTGTCCAGCAGCAGCCAATCACAGTAATAATAACCAGCAGCAGAGGGGTTAATGTTAAAGGGGAAGAGACACCATGAGTGTTCCTGCCGGGGGCGTGGCTTAGAGAGTGTCTCTGCCGGGGGCGTGGCTTAGAGAGTATCTCTGCCCGGGGCGTGGTTTAGAGTCCCGGGTGGTCAAGGCAGCGCGCGCTCCAGTGGCTGTGTGGAGCCCCCCCCGCTCCCTCACACAGACCCCCCCCCCCCCGCTCCCTCACACAGACCCCCCCCCCGCTCCCTCACACAGACCCCCCCCCCGCTCCCTCACACAGAGCCCCCCCCTGCTCCCTCACACAGAGCCCCCCCCTGCTCCCTCACACAGAGCCCCCCCCTGCTCCCTCACACAGAGCCCCCCCCTGCTCCCTCACACAGAGCCCCCCCCTGCTCCCTCACACAGAGCCCCCCCCTGCTCCCTCACACAGAGCCCCCCCCTGCTCCCTCACACAGAGCCCCCCCCCTGCTCCCTCACACAGAGCCCCCCCCTGCTCCCTCACACAGAGCCCCCCCCTGCTCCCTCACACAGAGCCCCCCCCTGCTCCCTCACACAGAGCCCCCCCCTGCTCCCTCACACAGAGCCCCCCCCTGCTCCCTCACACAGAGCCCCCCCCTGCTCCCTCACACAGAGCCCCCCCCTGCTCCCTCACACAGAGCCCCCCCCTGCTCCCTCACACAGAGCCCCCCCCTGCTCCCTCACACAGAGCCCCCCCTGCTCCCTCACACAGAGCCCCCCCTGCTCCCTCACACAGACCCCCCTGCTCCCTCACACAGACCCCCCCTGCTCCCTCACACAGACCCCCCCTGCTCCCTCACACAGACCCCCCCTGCTCCCTCACACAGACCCCCCCTGCTCCCTCACACAGACCCCCCCTGCTCCCTCACACAGACCCCCCTGCTCCCTCACACAGACCCCCCTGCTCCCTCACACAGACCCCCCCTGCTCCCTCACACAGACCCCCCCTGCTCCCTCACACAGACCCCCCCTGCTCCCTCACACAGACCCCCCCTGCTCCCTCACACAGACCCCCCCTGCTCCCTCACACAGACCCCCCCTGCTCCCTCACACAGACCCCCCCTGCTCCCTCACACAGACCCCCCCCTCTCCCTCACACAGACCCCCCCCTCTCCCTCACACAGAGCCCCCCCTCTCCCTCACACAGAGCCCCCCTCTCCTCACACAGAGCCCCCTCACGCCTCACACAGACCCCCCCTCTCCCTCACACAGACCCCTCCTGCCCCCTCACACAGACCCCCCGCTTCCTCACACAGACCCCCCCCCCGCTCCCTCACACAGACCCCCCCTGCTCCCTCACACAGACCCCCCCTGCTCCCTCACACAGAGCCCCCCTCTCCCTCACACAGACCCCTCCTGCCCCCTCACACAGACCCCCCGCTTCCTCACACAGACCCCCCCCCCGCTCCCTCACACAGACCCCCCCTGCTCCCTCACACAGACCCCCCCTGCTCCCTCACACAGACCCCCCGCTTCCTCACACAGACCCCCCCCCCCCGCTCCCTCACACAGACCCCCCCTGCTCCCTCACACAGACCCCACCTGCTCCCTCACACAGAGCCCCCCTGCTCCCTCACACAGACCCCTCCTGCTCCCTCACACAGACCCCCCCCCCGCTTCCTCACACAGACCCCCCCCCGCTCCCTCACACAGACCCCTCCTGCTCCCTCACACAGACCCCCCCCCTGCTCCCTCACACAGCCCCCTCACACAGACCCCTCCTGCTCCCTCACACAGACCTCTCCTGCTCCCTCACACAGACCCCCCCCTGCTCCCTCACACAGACCCCCCCCCTGCTCCCTCACACAGACCCCCCCTGCTCCCTCACACAGACCCCCCCTGCTCCCTCACACAGCCCCCCCTGCTCCCTCACACAGCCCCCCCTGCTCCCTCACACAGACCCCCCCTGCTCCCTCACACAGACCCCCCCTGCTCCCTCACACAGACCCCCCCTGCTCCCTCACACAGACCCCCCCTGCTCCCTCACACAGACCCCCCCTGCTCCCTCACACAGGCCCCCCCTGCTCCCTCACACAGACCCCCCCTGCTCCCTCACACAGACCCCCCCTGCTCCCTCACACAGACCCCCCCTGCTCCCTCACACAGACCCCCCCTCTCCCTCACACAGACCCCCCTCTCCCTCACACAGACCCCCCCTCTCCCTCACACAGACCCCCCCTCTCCCTCACACAGACCCCCCCCTGCTCCCTCACACAGACCCCTCCTACCCCCTCACACAGAGCCCTCCTGCTCCCTCACACAGACACCCCCCTGCTCCCTCACACAGACCCCCCCTGCTCCTTCACACAGACCCCTCCTGCCCCCTCACACAGAGCCCCCCTCTCCCTCACACAGACCCCTCCTGCTCCCTCACACAGACCCCTCCTGCTCCCTCACACAGACCCCCCCTGCTCCCTCACACAGACCCCCCCTGCTCCCTCACACAGACCCCTCCTGCTCCCTCACACAGACCCCCTCCTGCTCCCTCACACAGACCCCCCCTGCTCCCTCACACAGAGACCCCCTGCTCCCTCACACAGACCCCTCCTGCTCCCTCACACAGACCCCTCCTGCTCCCTCACACAGACCCCTCCTGCTCCCTCACACAGACCCCTCCTGCTCCCTCACACAGAGCCCTCCTGCTCCCTCACACAGACCCCCCCTGCTCCCTCACACAGACCCCTCCAGCTCCCTCACACAGACCCCTCCTGCACACAGACCCCTCCTGCTCCCTCACACAGACCCCTCCTGCTCCCTCACACAGACCCCTCCTGCTCCCTCACACAGAGACCCCTCCTGCTCCCTCACACAGACCCCCCCTCTCCCTCACACAGACCCCCCCTCTCTCTCACACAGACCCCCCCTCTCTCTCACACAGACCCCCCCTCTCCCTCACACAGACCCCCCCCTCTCCCTCACACAGACCCCCCCCTCTCCCTCACACAGACCCCCCCCTCTCCCTCACACAGACCCCCCCCTCTCCCTCACACAGACCCCCCCCTGCTCCCTCACACAGACCCCCCCCTGCTCCTCACACAGACCCCCCCTGCTCCCTCACACAGACCCCCCCTGCTCCCTCACACAGACCCCCCCTGCTCCCTCACACAGACCCCCTCCTGCACCCTCACACAGACCCCTCCTGCTCCCTCACACAGACCCCTCCTGCTCCCTCACACAGACCCCTCCTGCTCCCTCACACAGACCCCTCCTGCTCCCTCACACAGACCCCTCCTGCACCCTCACACAGACCCCTCCTGCTCCCTCACACAGACCCCCCCCTCTCCCTCACACAGACCCCCCCTCTCCCTCACACAGACCCCCCCCTCTCCTCACACAGACCCCCCCCTCTCCCTCACACAGACCCCCCCCTCTCCCTCACACAGACCCCCCCCTCTCCCTCACACAGACCCCCCCCTCTCCCTCACACAGACCCCCCCCTCTCCCTCACACAGACCCCCCCCTCTCCCTCACACACAGCCCTCCTGCTCCCTCACACAGAGCCCCCCTGCTCCATCACACAGACCCCTCCCGCTCCCTCACACAGACCCCCCCTCTCCCTCACACAGACCCCCCCTCTCACACAGACCCCCCCCCTCTCACACAGACCCCCCCCCTCTCCCTCACACAGACCCCCCCCCCCTCTCCCTCACACAGACCCCCCCCTGCTCCCTCACACAGACCCCTCCTGCTCCCTCACACAGACCCCCTCCCTCTCCGTCACACAGACCCCTCCTGCTCCCTCACACAGACCCCCTCCCTCTCCGTCACACAGACCCCTCCCTCTCCCTCACACAGACCCCCCCCCCCTCTCCCTCACACAGACGCCCCCCTCTCCCTCACACAGAGCCCCCCTCTCCCTCACACAGACCCTCCTGCCCCCTCACACAGAGCCCCCCTCTCCCTCACACAGAGCCCCTCCTGCCCCTCACACAGAGCCCCTCCTGCCCCTCACACAGAGCCCCCCTCTCCCTCACACAGACCCCCTCCCGCTCCCTCACACAGACCCCTCCCGCTCCCTCACACAGACCCCCCCCTGCTCCCTCACACAGACCCCCCCCCTGCTCCCTCACACAGACCCCTCCTGCTCCCTCACACAGACCCCCCCCTCCCTCACACAGACCCCCCCTCCCTCACACAGACCCCCCCTCCCTCACACAGACCCCCCCTCCCTCACACAGACCCCCCCTGCTCCCTCACACAGACCCCCCCCCTGCTCCCTCACACAGACTCCCCCCCTCTCCCTCACACAGACCCCCACCTGCTCCCTCACACAGACCCCCCCCTGCTCCCTCACACAGACCCCCCCCTGCTCCCTCACACAGACCCCCCCCTGCTCCCTCACACAGACCCCCCCTGCTCCCTCACACAGACCCCCCCCTGCTCCCTCACACAGAGCCCCCCCTGCTCCCTCACACAGAGCCACCCCCTGCTCCCTCACACAGAGCCCCCCCCTGCTCCCTCACACAGAGCCCCCCCCTGCTCCTCACACAGAGCCCCCCCCTGCTCCCTCACACAGAGCCCCCCCTGCTCCCTCACACAGAGCCCCCCCCTGCTCCCTCACACAGAGCCCCCCCCTGCTCCCTCACACAGAGCCCCCCCCCTGCTCCCTCACACAGAGCCCCCCCCTGCTCCCTCACACAGACCCCCCCCTGCTCCCTCACACAGACCCCCCCCTGCTCCCTCACACAGAGCCCCCCCCTGCTCCCTCACACAGAGCCCCCCCTGCTCCCTCACACAGAGTCCCCCCTGCTCCCTCACACAGAGCCCCCCCTGCTCCCTCACACAGAGCCCCCCCTGCTCCCTCACACAGAGCCCCCCCTGCTCCCTCACACAGAGCCCCCCTGCTCCCTCACACAGAGCCCCCCCTGCTCCCTCACACAGAGCCCCCCCTGCTCCCTCACACAGAGCCCCCCCTGCTCCCTCACACAGAGCCCCCCCCTGCTCCCTCACACAGAGCCCCCCCCTGCTCCCTCACACAGAGCCCCCCCCTGCTCCCTCACACAGAGCCCCCCCCTGCTCCCTCACACAGAGCCCCCCCCTGCTCCCTCACACAGAGCCCCCCCCTGCTCCCTCACACAGAGCCCCCCCCTGCTCCCTCACACAGAGCCCCCCCCTGCTCCCTCACACAGAGCCCCCCCCTGCTCCCTCACACAGAGCCCCCCCTGCTCCCTCACACAGAGCCCCCCCCTGCTCCCTCACACAGAGCCCCCCCCTGCTCCCTCACACAGAGCCCCCCCCTGCTCCCTCACACAGAAGCCCCCCCCTGCTCCCTCACACAGAGCCCCCCCCTGCTCCCTCACACAGAGCCCCCCCTGCTCCCTCACACAGAGCCCCCCCCTGCTCCCTCACACAGAGCCCCCCCCTGCTCCCTCACACAGAGCCCCCCCCTGCTCCCTCACACAGAGCCCCCCCCCTGCTCCCTCACACAGAGCCCCCCCCTGCTCCCTCACACAGAGCCCCCCCCTGCTCCCTCACACAGAGCCCCCCCTGCTCCCTCACACAGAGCCCCCCCCTGCTCCCTCACACAGAGCCCCCCCCTGCTCCCTCACACAGAGCCCCCCCCTGCTCCCTCACACAGAGCCCCCCCCTGCTCCCTCACACAGAGCCCCCCCCTGCTCCCTCACACAGAGCCCCCCCCCTGCTCCCTCACACAGAGCCCCCCCCCTGCTCCCTCACACAGAGCCCCCCTGCTCCCTCACACAGACCCCTCCCGCTCCCTCACACAGACCCCCCCTCTCCCTCACACAGACCCCCCCCTCTCACACAGACCCCCCCCTCTCCCTCACACAGACCCCCCCCCTCTCCCTCACACAGACCCCCCCCTGCTCCCTCACACAGACCCCTCCTGCTCCCTCACACAGACCCCCTCCCTCTCCGTCACACAGACCCCCTCCCTCTCCGTCACACAGACCCCCCCTCTCCCTCACACAGACCCCCCCTCTCCCTCACACAGACCCCCCCTCTCCTCACACAGACCCCCCCTCTCCCTCACACAGACCCCCCCTCTCCCTCACACAGACCCCCCCCTCTCCCTCACACAGACCCCCCCCTCTCCCTCACACAGAACCCCCCCTCTCCCTCACACTGACCCCCCCTCTCCCTCACACAGACCCCACCCCTCTCCCTCACACAGACCCCCCCCGCTCCCTCACACAGACCCCCCCCTGCTCCCTCACACAGACCCCCCCCTGCATCCTCACACAGACCCCCCCCTGCTCCCTCACACAGACCCCTCCTGCTCCCTCACACAGACCCCTCCTGCCCCTCACACAGACCCCCTCCTGCTCCCTCACACAGACGCCCCCCTCTCACTCACACAGAGCCCCCCTCTCCCTCACACAAACCCCTCCTGGCCGCTCACACAGAGCCCCCCTCTCCCTCACACAGACCCCTCCTGCCCCCTCACACAGAGCCCCCTCTCCCTCACACAGACCCCTCCCGCTCCCTCACACAGACCCCTCCTGCTCCCTCACACAGACCCCCCCTGCTCCCTCACACAGACCCCCCCTGCTCCCTCACACAGACCCCCCCTGCTCCCTCACACAGACCCCCCCTGCTCCCTCACACAGACCCCCCCCTGCTCCCTCACACAGACCCCCCCCTGCTCCCTCACACAGACCCCCCCCTCCTCACACAGACCCCCCCTCCCTCACACAGACCCCCCCCTCCCTCACACAGACCCCCCCCTCCCTCACACAGACCCCCCCCTCCCTCACACAGACCCCCCTCCCTCACACAGACCCCCCCCTCCCTCACACTGACCCCCCCCTGCTCCCTCACACAGACCCCCCCTGCTCCCTCACACAGACCCCTCCTGCTCCCTCACACAGACCCCTCCTGCTCCCTCACACAGACCCCTCCTGCACCCTCACACAGACCCCTCCTGCTCCCTCACACAGACCCCCCCCTCTCCCTCACACAGACCCCCCCTCTCCCTCACACAGACCCCCCCCTCTCCCTCACACAGACCCCCCCTCTCCCTCACACAGACCCCCCCCTCTCCCTCACACAGACCCCCCCTCTCCCTCACACAGACCCCCCCCTCTCCCTCACACAGACCCCCCCCTCTCCCTCACACAGACCCCCCCCTCTCCCTCACACACAGCCCTCCTGCTCCCTCACACAGAGCCCCCCTGCTCCATCACACAGACCCCTCCCGCTCCCTCACACAGACCCCCCCTCTCCCTCACACAGACCCCCCCTCTCACACAGACCCCCCCCTCTCACACAGACCCCCCCCTCTCCCTCACACAGACCCCCCCCCCCTCTCCCTCACACAGACCCCCCCTCTCCCTCACACAGACCCCCCCCTGCTCCCTCACACAGACCCCTCCTGCTCCCTCACACAGACCCCCTCCCTCTCCGTCACACAGACCCCCCCCCCTCTCCCTCACACAGACGCCCCCCTCTCCCTCACACAGAGCCCCCCTCTCCCTCACACAGACCCCTCCTGCCCCCTCACACAGAGCCCCCCTCTCCTCACACAGAGCCCCTCCTGCCCCTCACACAGAGCCCCTCCTGCCCCTCACACAGAGCCCCCCTCTCCCTCACACAGACCCCCTCCCGCTCCCTCACACAGACCCCTCCCGCTCCCTCACACAGACCCCCCCCCTGCTCCCTCACACAGACCCCCCCCTGCTCCCTCACACAGACCCCTCCTGCTCCCTCACACAGACCCCCCCCTCCCTCACACAGACCCCCCCTCCCTCACACAGACCCCCCCCTGCTCCCTCACACAGACCCCCCCCTGCTCCCTCACACAGACTCCCCCCTCTCCCTCACACAGACCCCCACCTGCTCCCTCACACAGACCCCCCCTGCTCCCTCACACAGACCCCCCCCTGCTCCCTCACACAGACCCCCCCTGCTCCCTCACACAGACCCCCCCTGCTCCCTCACACAGAGCCCCCCCCTGCTCCCTCACACAGAGCCACCCCCTGCTCCCTCACACAGAGCCCCCCCCTGCTCCCTCACACAGAGCCCCCCCCTGCTCCCTCACACAGAGCCCCCCCCCTGCTCCCTCACACAGAGCCCCCCCCTGCTCCCTCACACAGAGCCCCCCCCTGCTCCCTCACACAGAGCCCCCCCCTGCTCCCTCACACAGAGCCCCCCCCTGCTCCCTCACACAGAGCCCCCCCCTGCTCCCTCACACAGAGCCCCCCCCTGCTCCCTCACACAGACCCCCCCTGCTCCCTCACACAGACCCCCCCTGCTCCCTCACACAGAGCCCCCCCCTGCTCCCTCACACAGAGCCCCCCCTGCTCCCTCACACAGAGCCCCCCCCTGCTCCCTCACACAGAGCCCCCCCCTGCTCCCTCACACAGAGCCCCCCCCTGCTCCCTCACACAGAGCCCCCCCCTGCTCCCTCACACAGAGCCCCCCCCCTGCTCCCTCACACAGAGCCCCCCTGCTCCCTCACACAGACCCCTCCCGCTCCCTCACACAGACCCCCCCCTCTCCCTCACACAGACCCCCCCCTCTCACACAGACCCCCCCCTCTCCCTCACACAGACCCCCCCCCTCTCCCTCACACAGACCCCCCCTGCTCCCTCACACAGACCCTCCCGCTCCCTCACACAGACCCCCTCCCTCTCCGTCACACAGACCCCCTCCCTCTCCGTCACACAGACCCCCCCCCTCTCCCTCACACAGACCCCCCCTCTCCCTCACACAGACCCCCCCTCTCCCTCACACAGACCCCCCCTCTCCCTCACACAGACCCCCCCTCTCCCTCACACAGACCCCCCCCTCTCCTCACACAGACCCCCCCCTCTCCCTCACACAGAACCCCCCTCTCCCTCACACAGACCCCCCCTCTCCCTCACACAGACCCCCCCCTCTCCCTCACACAGACCCCCCCCGCTCCCTCACACAGACCCCCCCCTGCTCCCTCACACAGACCCCCCCCCTGCTCCCTCACACAGACCCCCCCTGCTCCCTCACACAGACCCCTCCTGCTCCCTCACACAGACCCCTCCTGCTCCCTCACACAGACCCCCTCCTGCTCCCTCACACAGACGCCCCCCTCTCACTCACACAGAGCCCCCCTCTCCCTCACACAAACCCCTCCTGCCCCCTCACACAGAGCCCCCCTCTCCCTCACACAGACCCCTCCTGCCCCCTCACACAGAGCCCCCCTCTCCCTCACACAGACCCCTCCCGCTCCCTCACACAGACCCCCTCCTGCTCCCTCACACAGACCCCCCCTGCTCCCTCACACAGACCCCCCCTGCTCCCTCACACAGACCCCCCCCTGCTCCCTCACACAGACCCCCCCCTGCTCCCTCACACAGACCCCCCCCTGCTCCCTCACACAGACCCCCCCCTGCTCCCTCACACAGACCCCCCTCCCTCACACAGACCCCCCCTCCCTCACACAGACCCCCCCCTCCCTCACACAGACCCCCCCCTCCCTCACACAGACCCCCCCCTCCCTCACACAGACCCCCCCTCCCTCACACAGACCCCCCTCCCTCACACATACCCCCCCCTCCCTCACACTGACCCCCCCTGCTCCCTCACACAGACCCCCCCTGCTCCCTCACACAGACCCCCCCTGCTCCCTCACACAGACCCCCCCTGCTCCCTCACACAGACCCCCCCCCCGCTCCCTCACACAGACCCCCCCCTCTCCCTCACACAGACCCCCCCTCTCCCTCACACAGACCCCCCCTCTCCTCACACAGACCCCCCCCTCTCCCTCACACAGACCCCCCCTGCTCCCTTACACAGACCCCCCCTGCTCCCTTACACAGACCCCCCCTGCTCCCTTACACAGACCCCCCCCTGCTCCCTCACACAGACTCCCCCCTCTCCCTCACACAGACCCCCCCCTGCTCCCTCACACAGACCCCCCCTGCTCCCTCACACAGACCCCCCCTGCTCCCTCACACAGACCCCCCCTTCTGCTCCCTCACACAGACCCCCCCTTCTGCCTCCCTCACACAGACCCCCCCCTCTCCCTCACACAGACCCCCCCCTCTCCCTCACACAGACCCCCCCCTCTCCCTCACACAGACCCCTCCCGCTCCCTCACACAGACCCCTCCCGCTCCCTCACACAGACCCCTCCCGCTCCCTCACACAGACCCCCCCTGCTCCCTCACACAGACCCCCCCTGCTCCCTCACACAGACCCCCCCTGCTCCCTCACACAGACCCCCCCTGCTCCCTCACACAGACCCCCCCTGCTCCCTCACACAGACCCCCCCTGCTCCCTCACACAGACCCCCCCCTGCTCCCTCACACAGACCCCCCCTGCTCCCTCACACAGACCCCCCCTGCTCCCTCACACAGACCCCCCCTGCTCCCTCACACAGACCCCCCCTGCTCCCTCACACAGACCCCCCCTGCTCCCTCACACAGACCCCCCCTGCTCCCTCACACAGACCCCCCCTGCTCCCTCACACAGACCCCCCCTGCTCCCTCACACAGACCCCCCCTGCTCCCTCACACAGACCCCCCTGCTCCCTCACACAGAGCCCCCCCCTGCTCCCTCACACAGAGCCCCCCCCTGCTCCCTCACACAGAGCCCCCCCTGCTCCCTCACACAGAGCCCCCCCCTGCTCCCTCACACAGAGCCCCCCCCTGCTCCCTCACACAGAGCCCCCCCTGCTCCCTCACACAGAGCCCCCCCTGCTCCCTCACACAGAGCCCCCCCCTGCTCCCTCACACAGAGCCCCCCCTGCTCCCTCACACAGAGCCCCCCCTGCTCCCTCACACAGAGCCCCCCCTGCTCCCTCACACAGACCCCCCTGCTCCCTCACACAGACCCCCCTGCTCCCTCACACAGACCCCCCCTGCTCCCTCACACAGAGCCCCCCCCTGCTCCCTCACACAGAGCCCCCCCCTGCTCCCTCACACAGAGCCCCCCCTGCTCCCTCACACAGAGCCCCCCCCTGCTCCCTCACACAGAGCCCCCCCCTGCTCCCTCACACAGAGCCCCCCCTGCTCCCTCACACAGAGCCCCCCCTGCTCCCTCACACAGAGCCCCCCCCTGCTCCCTCACACAGAGCCCCCCCCTGCTCCCTCACACAGAGCCCCCCCCTGCTCCCTCACACAGAGCCCCCCCCTGCTCCCTCACACAGAGCCCCCCCCTGCTCCCTCACACAGAGCCCCCCCTGCTCCCTCACACAGAGCCCCCCCCTGCTCCCTCACACAGAGCCCCCCCCTGCTCCCTCACACAGAGCCCCCCCCTGCTCCCTCACACAGAGCCCCCCCCTGCTCCCTCACACAGAGCCCCCCCCTGCTCCCTCACACAGAGCCCCCCCCTGCTCCCTCACACAGAGCCCCCCCCTGCTCCTCACACAGAGCCCCCCCTGCTCCCTCACACAGAGCCCCCCCCTGCTCCCTCACACAGAGCCCCCCCCTGCTCCCTCACACAGAGCCCCCCCCCTGCTCCCTCACACAGAGCCCCCCCCCTGCTCCCTCACACAGAGCCCCCCCTGCTCCCTCACACAGAGCCCCCCCTGCTCCCTCACACAGAGCCCCCCCCTGCTCCCTCACACAGAGCCCCCCCCTGCTCCCTCACACAGAGCCCCCCCCTGCTCCCTCACACAGAGCCCCCCCCTGCTCCCTCACACAGAGCCCCCCCCTGCTCCCTCACACAGAGCCCCCCCCTGCTCCCTCACACAGAGCCCCCCCCTGCTCCCTCACACAGAGCCCCCCCCTGCTCCCTCACACAGAGCCCCCCCCTGCTCCCTCACACAGAGCCCCCCCCTGCTCCCTCACACAGAGCCCCCCCCTGCTCCCTCACACAGAGCCCCCCCCTGCTCCCTCACACAGAGCCCCCCCCTGCTCCCTCACACAGAGCCCCCCCCTGCTCCCTCACACAGAGCCCCCCCCTGCTCCCTCACACAGAGCCCCCCCCTGCTCCCTCACACAGAGCCCCCCCCTGCTCCCTCACACAGAGCCCCCCCCTGCTCCCTCACACAGAGCCCCCCCTGCTCCCTCACACAGAGCCCCCCCTGCTCCCTCACACAGAGCCCCCCCTGCTCCCTCACACAGACCCCTCCGCTCCCTCACACAGACCCCCTCCCTCTCCGTCACACAGACCCCCTCCCTCTCCGTCACACAGACCCCCCCCTCTCCCTCACACAGACCCCCCCTCTCCTCACACAGACCCCCCCTCTCCCTCACACAGACCCCCCCCTCTCCCTCACACAGACCCCCCCCTCTCCCTCACACAGACCCCCCCCTCTCCCTCACACAGACCCCCCCCTCTCCCTCACACAGAACCCCCCCTCTCCCTCACACAGACCCCCCCCTCTCCCTCACACAGACCCCCCCTCTCCCTCACACAGACCCCCCCCGCTCCCTCACACAGACCCCCCCCTGCTCCCTCACACAGACCCCCCCCTGCTCCTCACACAGACCCCCCCTGCTCCCTCACACAGACCCCTCCTGCTCCTCACACAGACCCCTCCTGCTCCCTCACACAGACCCCCTCCTGCTCCCTCACACAGACGCCCCCCTCTCACTCACACAGAGCCCCCCTCTCCCTCACACAAACCCCTCCTGCCCCCTCACACAGAGCCCCCTCTCCCTCACACAGACCCCTCCTGCCCCCTCACACAGAGCCCCCCTCTCCCTCACACAGACCCCTCCCGCTCCCTCACACAGACCCCTCCTGCTCCCTCACACAGACCCCCCCTGCTCCCTCACACAGACCCCCCCTGCTCCCTCACACAGACCCCCCCTGCTCCCTCACACAGACCCCCCCCTGCTCCCTCACACAGACCCCCCCCTGCTCCCTCACACAGACCCCCCCTCCCTCACACAGACCCCCCCCCTCCCTCACACAGACCCCCCCCCTCCCTCACACAGACCCCCCCCCTCCCTCACACAGACCCCCCCCTCCTCACACAGACCCCCCCCTCCCTCACACAGACCCCCCTCCCTCACACATACCCCCCCCTCCCTCACACTGACCCCCCCCTGCTCCCTCACACAGACCCCCCCTGCTCCCTCACACAGACCCCCCCTGCTCCCTCACACAGACCCCCCCTGCTCCCTCACACAGACCCCCCCCGCTCCCTCACACAGACCCCCCCCTCTCCCTCACACAGACCCCCCCCTCTCCCTCACACAGACCCCCCCCTCTCCCTCACACAGACCCCCCCTGCTCCCTTACACAGACCCCCCCTGCTCCCTTACACAGACCCCCCTGCTCCCTTACACAGACCCCCCCTGCTCCCTCACACAGACTCCCCCCTCTCCCTCACACAGACCCCCCCCTGCTCCCTCACACAGACCCCCCCTCCTGCTCCCTCACACAGACCCCCCCCTTCTGCTCCCTCACACAGACCCCCCTCCTCCTCACACAGACCCCCCTCTCCCTCACACAGACCCCCCTCCTCTCCCTCACACAGACCCCTCCCTCTCCCTCACACAGACCCCTCCCGCTCCCTCACACAGACCCCTCCCGCTCCCTCACACAGACCCCTCCTGCTCCTCACACAGACCCCCCCTGCTCCCTCACAACAGACCCCCCCTGCTCCCTCACACAGACCCCCCTGCTCCCTCACACAGACCCCCCCTGCTCCCTCACACAGACCCCCCCTGCTCCCTCACACAGACCCCCCCCTGCTCCCTCACACAGACCCCCCCCTGCTCCCTCACACAGACCCCCCCCTGCTCCCTCACACAGACCCCCCTGCTCCCTCACACAGACCCCCCCTGCTCCCTCACACAGACCCCCCCTGCTCTCACACAGACCCCCCCTGCTCCCTCACACAGAGCCCCCCCTGCTCCCTCACACGAGACCCCCCCTGCTCCCTCACACAGACCCCCCCTGCTCCCTCACACAGACCCCCCCTGCTCCCTCACACAGACCCCCCCTGCTCCCTCACACAGAGCCACCCCCCTGCTCCCTCACACAGAGCCCCCCCCTGCTCCCTCACACAGAGCCCCCCCCTGCTCCCTCACACAGAGCCCCCCCCTGCTCCCCACACAGAGCCCCCCCTGCTCCCTCACACAGAGCCCCCCCTGCTCCCTCACACAGAGCCCCCCCCTGCTCCCTCACACAGAGCCCCCCCCTGCTCCCTCACACAGAGCCCCCCCTGCTCCCTCACACAGACCCCCCTGCTCCCTCACACAGAGCCCCCCCTGCTCCCTCACACAGAGCCCCCCCTGCTCCCTCACACAGAGCCCCCCCTGCTCCCTCACACAGAGCCCCCCCCTGCTCCCTCACACAGAGCCCCCCCCTGCTCCCTCACACAGAGCCCCCCCCTGCTCCCTCACACAGAGCCCCCCCTGCTCCCTCACACAGAGCCCCCCCTGCTCCCTCACACAGAGCCCCCCCTGCTCCCTCACACAGAGCCCCCCCTGCTCCCTCACACAGAGCCCCCCCTGCTCCCTCACACAGAGCCCCCCCCCTGCTCCCTCACACAGAGCCCCCCCTGCTCCCTCACACAGAGCCCCCCTGCTCCTCACACAGAGCCCCCCCTGCTCCCTCACACAGAGCCCCCCCTGCTCCCTCACACAGAGCCCCCCCCTGCTCCCTCACACAGAGCCCCCCCCTGCTCCCTCACACAGAGCCCCCCCCTGCTCCCTCACACAGAGCCCCCCCCTGCTCCCTCACACAGAGCCCCCCCCTGCTCCCTCACACAGAGCCCCCCCCTGCTCCCTCACACAGAGCCCCCCCCTGCTCCCTCACCAGAGCCCCCCCTGCTCCCCACACAGAGCCCCCCCTGCTCCCTCACACAGAGCCCCCCCCTGCTCCCTCACACAGAGCCCCCCCTGCTCCCTCACACAGAGCCCCCCCCTGCTCCCTCACACAGAGCCCCCCCTGCTCCCTCACACAGAGCCCCCCCTGCTCCCTCACACAGAGCCCCCCCCTGCTCCCTCACACAGAGCCCCCCCCTGCTCCCTCACACAGAGCCCCCCCCTGCTCCCTCACACAGAGCCCCCCCTGCTCCCTCACACAGAGCCCCCCCCTGCTCCCTCACACAGAGCCCCCCCCTGCTCCCTCACACAGAGCCCCCCCCTGCTCCCTCACACAGAGCCCCCCCCTGCTCCCTCACACAGAGCCCCCCCCCTGCTCCCTCACACAGAGCCCCCCCCTGCTCCCTCACACAGAGCCCCCCCTGCTCCCTCACACAGAGCCCCCCCTGCTCCCTCACACAGAGCCCCCCCCTGCTCCCCTCACACAAGAGCCCCCCCCTGCTCCCTCACACAGAGCCCCCCCCTGCTCCCTCACACAGAGCCCCCCCCCTGCTCCCTCACACAGAGCCCCCCCTGCTCCCTCACACAGAGCCCCCCCCTGCTCCCTCACACAGAGCCCCCCCCTGGCTCCCTCACACAGAGCCCCCCCCTGCTCCCTCACACAGAGCCCCCCCCTGCTCCTCACACAGAGCCCCCCCCTGCTCCTCACACAGAGCCCCCCCCTGCTCCCTCACACAGAGCCCCCCCTGCTCCCTCACACAGAGCCCCCCCCCTGCTCCCTCACACAGAGCCCCCCCCCTGCTCCCTCACACCAGAGCCCCCCCCTGCTCCCTCACACAGAGCCCCCCCCCTGCTCCCTCACACAGAGCCCCCCCTGCTCCCACACAGAGCCCCCCCCTGCTCCCTCACACAGAGCCCCCCCCTGCTCCCTCACACAGAGCCCCCCCCTGCTCCCTCACACAGAGCCCCCCCCTGCTCCCTCACACAGAGCCCCCCCCCTGCTCCCTCACACAGAGCCCCCCCCTGCTCCCTCACACAGAGCCCCCCCCTGCTCCCTCACACAGAGCCCCCCCTGCTCCCTCACACAGAGCCCCCCCCTGCTCCCTCACACAGAGCCCCCCCCTGCTCCCTCACACAGAGCCCCCCCCTGCTCCCTCACACGAGCCCCCCCTGCTCCCTCACACAGAGCCCCCCCCTGCTCCCTCACACAGAGCCCCCCCTGCTCCCTCACACAGAGCCCCCCCCTGCTCCTCACAGAGCACAGAGCCCCCCCCTGCTCCCTCACACAGAGCCCCCCCCTGCTCCCTCACACAGAGCCCCCCCCTGCTCCCTCACACAGAGCCCCCCCCTGCTCCCTCACACAGAGCCCCCCCCCTGCTCCCTCACACAGAGCCCCCCCCTGCTCCTCACACAGAGCCCCCCCTGCTCCCTCACACAGAGCCCCCCCCTGCTCCCTCACACAGAGCCCCCCCCTGCTCCCTCACACAGAGCCCCCCCTGCTCCCTCACACAGAGCCCCCCCCTGCTCCCTCACACAGAGCCCCCCCCCTGCTCCCTCACACAGAGCCCCCCCCTGCTCCCTCACACAGAGCCCCCCCTGCTCCCTCACACAGAGCCCCCCCCTGCTCCCTCACACAGAGCCCCCCCCTGCTCCCTCACACAGAGCCCCCCCCTGCTCCCTCACACAGAGCCCCCCCCTGCTCCCTCACACAGAGCCCCCCCTGCTCCCTCACACAGAGCCCCCCCCTGCTCCCTCACACAGAGCCCCCCCCTGCTCCCCTCACACAGAGCCCCCCCCTGCTCCCTCACACAGAGCCCCCCCCTGCTCCCTCACACAGAGCCCCCCCCTGCTCCCTCACACAGAGCCCCCAGCCCTGCACGCCCTCACACAGAGCCCCCCCCTGCTCCCTCACACAGAGCCCCCCCCTGCTCCCTCACACAGAGCCCCCCCCTGCTCCCTCACACAGAGCCCCCCCCTGCTCCCTCACACAGAGCCCCCCCTGCTCCCTCACCACAGAGCCCCCCCCTGCTCCCTCACACAGAGCCCCCCCCTGCTCCCTCACACAGAGCCCCCCCCTGCTCCCTCACACAGAGCCCCCCCCTGCTCCCTCACACAGAGCCCCCCCTGCTCCCTCACACAGAGCCCCCCCCTGCTCCCTCACACAGAGCCCCCCCCTGCTCCCTCACACAGAGCCCCCCCCTGCTCCCTCACACAGAGCCCCCCCTGCTCCCTCACACAGAGCCCCCCCTGCTCCCTCACACAGAGCCCCCCCCTGCTCCCTCACACAGAGCCCCCCCCTGCTCCCTCACACAGAGCCCCCCCCTGCTCCCTCACACAGAGCCCCCCCCTGCTCCCTCACACAGAGCCCCCCCCTGCTCCCTCACACAGAGCCCCCCCCTGCTCCCTCACACAGAGCCCCCCCCTGCTCCCTCACACAGAGCCCCCCCCTGCTCCCTCACACAGAGCCCCCCCCTGCTCCCTCACACAGAGCCCCCCCCCTGCTCCCTCACACAGAGCCCCCCCCTGCTCCCTCACACAGAGCCCCCCCCTGCTCCCTCACACAGAGCCCCCCCCTGCTCCCTCACACAGAGCCCCCCCCTGCTCCCTCACACAGAGCCCCCCCCCTGCTCCCTCACACAGAGCCCCCCCCTGCTCCCTCACACAGAGCCCCCCCCTGCTCCCTCACACAGAGCCCCCCCCCTGCTCCCTCACACAGAGCCCCCCCCTGCTCCCTCACACAGAGCCCCCCCCTGCTCCCTCACACAGAGCCCCCCCCTGCTCCCTCACACAGAGCCCCCCCCTGCTCCCTCACACAGAGCCCCCCCTGCTCCCTCACACAGAGCCCCCCCTGCTCCCTCACACAGAGCCCCCCCCCTGCTCCCTCACACAGAGCCCCCCCCTGCTCCCTCACACAGAGCCCCCCCCTGCTCCCTCACACAGAGCCCCCCCCTGCTCCCTCACACAGAGCCCCCCCCTGCTCCCTCACACAGAGCCCCCCCTGCTCCCTCACACAGAGCCCCCCCCTGCTCCCTCACACAGAGCCCCCCCTGCTCCCTCACACAGAGCCCCCCCCTGCTCCCTCACACAGAGCCCCCCCCTGCTCCCTCACACAGAGCCCCCCCCTGCTCCTCACACAGAGCCCCCCCCTGCTCCCTCACACAGAGCCCCCCCCTGCTCCCTCACACAGAGCCCCCCCCTGCTCCCTCACACAGAGCCCCCCCTGCTCCCTCACACAGAGCCCCCCCCCTGCTCCCTCACACAGAGCCCCCCCCTGCTCCCTCACACAGAGCCCCCCCCTGCTCCCTCACACAGAGCCCCCCCCTGCTCCCTCACACAGAGGCCCCCCCCCTGCTCCCTCACACAGAGCCCCCCCCTGCTCCCTCACACAGAGCCCCCCCCTGCTCCCTCACACAGAGCCCCCCCCTGCTCCCTCACACAGAGCCCCCCCCTGCTCCCTCACACAGAGCCCCCCCCTGCTCCCTCACACAGAGCCCCCCCCTGCTCCTCACACAGAGCCCCCCCCTGCTCCCTCACACAGAGCCCCCCCCTGCTCCCTCACACAGAGCCCCCCCCTGCTCCCTCACACAGAGCCCCCCCCTGCTCCCTCACACAGAGCCCCCCCTGCTCCCTCACACAGAGCCCCCCCCTGCTCCCTCACACAGAGCCCCCCCCTGCTCCCTCACACAGAGCCCCCCCTGCTCCCTCACACAGAGCCCCCCCTGCTCCCTCACACAGAGCCCCCCCCTGCTCCCTCACACAGAGCCCCCCCCTGCTCCCTCACACAGAGCCCCCCCCTGCTCCCTCACACAGAGCCCCCCCTGCTCCCTCACACAGAGCCCCCCCTGGCTCCCTCACACAGAGCCCCCCCCTGCTCCC
>NC_134497.1:46038526-46136783 GCF_040206685.1 Ascaphus truei
CCCTCACACAGAGCCCCCCCCCCTGCTCCCTCACACAGAGCCCCCCCCTGCTCCCTCACACAGAGCCCCCCCCTGCTCCCTCACACAGAGCCCCCCCCTGCTCCCTCACACAGAGCCCCCCCCTGCTCCCTCACACAGAGCCCCCCCTGCTCCCTCACACAGAGCCCCCCCCTGCTCCCTCACACAGAGCCCCCCCCTGCTCCCTCACACAGAGCCCCCCCCTGCTCCCTCACACAGAGCCCCCCCCTGCTCCCTCACACAGAGCCCCCCCCTGCTCCCTCACACAGAGCCCCCCCCTGCTCCCTCACACAGAGCCCCCCCCTGCTCCCTCACACAGAGCCCCCCCCTGCTCCCTCACACAGAGCCCCCCCCTGCTCCCTCACACAGAGCCCCCCCCTGCTCCCCTCACACAGAGCCCCCCCCTGCTCCCTCACACAGAGCCCCCCCCTGCTCCCTCACACAGAGCCCCCCCCCTGCTCCCTCACACAGAGCCCCCCCCTGCTCCCTCACACAGAGCCCCCCCCTGCTCCCTCACACAGAGCCCCCCCTGCTCCCTCACACAGAGCCCCCCCCTGCTCCCTCACACAGAGCCCCCCCCTGCTCCCTCACACAGAGCCCCCCCCTGCTCCCTCACACAGAGCCCCCCCCTGCTCCCTCACACAGAGCCCCCCCCCTGCTCCCTCACACAGAGCCCCCCCCTGCTCCCTCACACAGAGCCCCCCCCTGCTCCCTCACACAGAGCCCCCCCCTGCTCCCTCACACAGAGCCCCCCCTGCTCCCTCACACAGAGCCCCCCCCTGCTCCCTCACACAGAGCCCCCCCCTGCTCCCTCACACAGAGCCCCCCCCTGCTCCCTCACACAGAGCCCCCCCCTGCTCCCTCACACAGAGCCCCCCCTGCTCCCTCACACAGAGCCCCCCCCTGCTCCCTCACACAGAGCCCCCCCCTGCTCCCTCACACAGAGCCCCCCCCTGCTCCCTCACACAGAGCCCCCCCCTGCTCCCTCACACAGAGCCCCCCCCTGCTCCCTCACACAGAGCCCCCCCTGCTCCCTCACACAGAGCCCCCCCTGCTCCCTCACACAGAGCCCCCCCTGCTCCCTCACACAGAGCCCCCCCCTGCTCCCTCACACAGAGCCCCCCCTGCTCCCTCACACAGAGCCCCCCCTGCTCCCTCACACAGAGCCCCCCCCTGCTCCCTCACACAGAGCCCCCCCCTGCTCCCTCACACAGAGCCCCCCCCTGCTCCCTCACACAGAGCCCCCCCTGCTCCCTCACACAGAGCCCCCCCTGCTCCCTCACACAGAGCCCCCCCTGCTCCCTCACACAGAGCCCCCCCTGCTCCCTCACACAGAGCCCCCCCCTGCTCCCTCACACAGAGCCCCCCCTGCTCCCTCACACAGAGCCCCCCCTGCTCCCTCACACAGAGCCCCCCCCTGCTCCCTCACACAGAGCCCCCCCTGCTCCCTCACACAGAGCCCCCCCCTGCTCCCTCACACAGAGCCCCCCCTGCTCCCTCACACAGAGCCCCCCCTGCTCCCTCACACAGAGCCCCCCCTGCTCCCTCACACAGAGCCCCCCCCTGCTCCCTCACACAGAGCCCCCCCTTGCTCCCTCACACAGAGCCCCCCCTGCTCCCTCACACAGAGCCCCCCCTGCTCCCTCACACAGAGCCCCCCCCTGCTCCCTCACACAGAGCCCCCCCCTGCTCCCTCACACAGAGCCCCCCCTGCTCCCTCACACAGAGCCCCCCCCTGCTCCCTCACACAGAGCCCCCCCCTGCTCCCTCACACAGAGCCCCCCCCTGCTCCCTCACACAGAGCCCCCCCCTGCTCCCTCACACAGAGCCCCCCCCTGCTCCCTCACACAGAGCCCCCCCCTGCTCCCTCACACAGAGCCCCCCCTGCTCCCTCACACAGAGCCCCCCCCTGCTCCCTCACACAGAGCCCCCCCCTGCTCCCTCACACAGAGCCCCCCCCTGCTCCCTCACACAGAGCCCCCCCCCTGCTCCCTCACACAGAGCCCCCCCCTGCTCCCTCACACAGAGCCCCCCCCTGCCTCCCTCACACAGAGCCCCCCCCTGCTCCTCACACAGAGCCCCCCCCTGCTCCCTCACACAGAGCCCCCCCCTGCTCCCTCACACAGAGCCCCCCCCTGCTCCCTCACACAGAGCCCCCCCCCTGCTCCCTCACACAGAGCCCCCCCCTGCTCCCTCACACAGAGCCCCCCCCTGCTCCCTCACACAGAGCCCCCCCCTGCTCCCTCACACAGAGCCCCCCCCTGCTCCCTCACACAGAGCCCCCCCCTGCTCCCTCACACAGAGCCCCCCCTGCTCCCTCACACAGAGCCCCCCCTGCTCCCTCACACAGAGCCCCCCCCTGCTCCCTCACACAGAGCCCCCCCCTGCTCCCTCACACAGAGCCCCCCCCTGCTCCCTCACACAGAGCCCCCCCCTGCTCCCTCACACAGAGCCCCCCCCTGCTCCCTCACACAGAGCCCCCCCCTGCTCCCTCACACAGAGCCCCCCCCTGCTCCCTCACACAGAGCCCCCCCCTGCTCCCTCACACAGAGCCCCCCCCTGCTCCCTCACACAGAGCCCCCCCCTGCTCCCTCACACAGAGCCCCCCCCTGCTCCCTCACACAGAGCCCCCCCCTGCTCCCTCACACAGAGCCCCCCCCTGCTCCCTCACACAGAGCCCCCCCCTGCTCCCTCACACAGAGCCCCCCCCTGCTCCCTCACACAGAGCCCCCCCCTGCTCCCTCACACAGAGCCCCCCCTGCTCCTCACACAGAGCCCCCCCCTGCTCCCTCACACAGAGCCCCCCCCTGCTCCCTCACACAGAGCCCCCCCCTGCTCCCTCACACAGAGCCCCCCCCTGCTCCCTCACACAGAGCCCCCCCCTGCTCCCTCACACAGAGCCCCCCCCTGCTCCCTCACACAGAGCCCCCCCCTGCTCCCTCACACAGAGCCCCCCCCTGCTCCCTCACACAGAGCCCCCCCCTGCTCCCTCACACAGAGCCCCCCCCTGCTCCCTCACACAGAGCCCCCCCCTGCTCCCTCACACAGAGCCCCCCCCTGCTCCCTCACACAGAGCCCCCCCCTGCTCCCTCACACAGAGCCCCCCCCTGCTCCCTCACACAGAGCCCCCCCCTGCTCCCTCACACAGAGCCCCCCCCTGCTCCCTCACACAGAGCCCCCCCTGCTCCCTCACACAGAGCCCCCCCTGCTCCCTCACACAGAGCCCCCCCCTGCTCCCTCACACAGAGCCCCCCCCTGCTCCCTCACACAGAGCCCCCCCCTGCTCCCTCACACAGAGCCCCCCCCTGCTCCCTCACACAGAGCCCCCCCCTGCTCCCTCACACAGAGCCCCCCCCTGCTCCCTCACACAGAGCCCCCCCTGCTCCCTCACACAGAGCCCCCCCCTGCTCCCTCACACAGAGCCCCCCCCTGCTCCCTCACACAGAGCCCCCCCTGCTCCCTCACACAGAGCCCCCCCCTGCTCCCTCACACAGAGCCCCCCCCTGCTCCCTCACACAGAGCCCCCCCCTGCTCCCTCACACAGAGCCCCCCCTGCTCCCTCACACAGAGCCCCCCCCTGCTCCCTCACACAGAGCCCCCCCCTGCTCCCTCACACAGAGCCCCCCCCCTGCTCCCTCACACAGAGCCCCCCCCCTGCTCCCTCACACAGAGCCCCCCCCTGCTCCCTCACACAGAGCCCCCCCCTGCTCCCTCACACAGAGCCCCCCCCTGCTCCCTCACACAGAGCCCCCCCCTGCTCCCTCACACAGAGCCCCCCCCTGCTCCCTCACACAGAGCCCCCCCTGCTCCCTCACACAGAGCCCCCCCCTGCTCCCTCACACAGAGCCCCCCCCTGCTCCCTCACACAGAGCCCCCCCCTGCTCCCTCACACAGAGCCCCCCCCTGCTCCCTCACACAGAGCCCCCCCCTGCTCCCTCACACAGAGCCCCCCCCTGCTCCCTCACACAGAGCCCCCCCCTGCTCCCTCACACAGAGCCCCCCCCTGCTCCCTCACACAGAGCCCCCCCCTGCTCCCTCACACAGAGCCCCCCCTGCTCCCTCACACAGAGCCCCCCCTGCTCCCTCACACAGACCCCCCCTGCTCCCTCACACAGACCCCCCCTGCTCCCTCACACAGACCCCCCCTGCTCCCTCACACAGACCCCCCCCTGCTCCCTCACACAGACCCCCCCTGCTCCCTCACACAGACCCCCCCTGCTCCCTCACACAGACCCCCCCTGCTCCCTCACACAGACCCCCCCTGCTCCCTCACACAGACCCCCCCTGCTCCCTCACACAGAGCCCCCCTGCTCCCTCACACAGAGCCCCCCTGCTCCCTCACACAGAGCCCCCCTGCTCCCTCACACAGACCCCTCCTGCTCCCTCACACAGACCCCTCCTGCTCCCTCACACAGACCCCTCCTGCTCCCTCACACAGACCCCTCCTGCTCCCTCACACAGACCCCTCCTGCTCCCTCACACAGAGCCCCCTCCTGCTCCCTCACACAGAGCCCCCCCCTGCTCCCTCACACAGAGCCCCCCCCATCTCCCTCACACAGAGCCCCCCCCTGCTCCCTCACACAGAGCCCCCCCCTGCTCCCTCACACAGAGCCCCCCCCTGCTCCCTCACACAGAGCCCCCCCCTGCTCCCTCACACAGAGCCCCCCCCTGCTCCCTCACACAGAGCCCCCCCCTGCTCCCTCACACAGAGCCCCCCCCTGCTCCCTCACACAGAGCCCCCCCCTGCTCCCTCACACAGAGCCCCCCCCTGCTCCCTCACACAGAGCCCCCCCCTGCTCCCTCACACAGAGCCCCCCCCTGCTCCCTCACACAGAGCCCCCCCCTGCTCCCTCACACAGAGCCCCCCCCCTGCTCCCTCACACAGAGCCCCCCCCTGCTCCCTCACACAGAGCCCCCCCCTGCTCCCTCACACAGAGCCCCCCCCTGCTCCCTCACACAGAGCCCCCCCTGCTCCCTCACACAGAGCCCCCCCCTGCTCCCTCACACAGAGCCCCCCCCTGCTCCCTCACACAGAGCCCCCCCCTGCTCCCTCACACAGAGCCCCCCCCTGCTCCCTCACACAGAGCCCCCCCTGCTCCCTCACACAGAGCCCCCCCTGCTCCCTCACACAGACCCCCCCTGCTCCCTCACACAGACCCCCCCTGCTCCCTCACACAGACCCCCCCTGCTCCCTCACACAGACCCCCCCTGCTCCCTCACACAGAGCCCCCCTGCTCCCTCACACAGAGCCCCCCTGCTCCCTCACACAGACCCCTCCTGCTCCCTCACACAGACCCCTCCTGCTCCCTCACACAGACCCCCTCCTGCTCCCTCACACAGAGCCCCCCCTGCTCCCTCACACAGAGCCCCCCCTGCTCCCTCACACAGAGCCCCCCCTGCTCCCTCACACAGAGCCCCCCCCTGCTCCCTCACACAGAGACCCCCCCTGCTCCCTCACACAGAGACCCCCCCTGCTCCCTCACACAGAGACCCCCCCTGCTCCCTCACACAGAGACCCCCCCGGGTCTGACACTGAGCTTCATCAGAACCCTGCATTGCCCCAAATAACTCTCACACCATGTGGGACCTAATAAAAGGGAAATAAATGGGAAACGTGCAATAACATATCAGGAAGAAAAAGACATTATCATTTCTTTTTACGGTTCTTAATCATTGAATACAGGGCCGCCAACAGAAATCGTGGGGCCCGGGACAAACATTTTAAGCAGCCCCCCCCCCCCCGTGTCGGCGGTATTGCCCGCCACCCCCCCCATTTCACACCTCAGGAGCCCCCTCTCTTTCCCCCTCCCCATGTATTTCTCTCCCTTCCGTCTCACCCTCCCGCCTCGCATATATTTATCTCCCCTGCTTCACTCTTACTATCTCTTTTCCTCACTCACCCCCTCTCTCCTCTCCCTCCGTCAATTACCCCACGCTCACTCATTCCGTACCCCCCCCCCACACACACAATTCCCCCCACAGGATATATACCAAAAAACTTCCCACCCACAAATATATGCAACTACCACCCCCCCAAATGCATACAAAAACCCCACCTACCCAGCACATACATATACCTACCCAATACATACGTATACACATATTATATATACACACATATATATCTATATATTTCTCAAACTGTTGTATGCGTGTCTGGTTGTCCTGTGTCTAGGGGCAATCGCATTGGACCTTTGGCCCGCCCGTCACTCCGCCTCAGGCCAATGAGATGGCTCCCTTGGCCCGCCTGCCCCCGCACACCTCTCATTGGCCTGCGGCCAACACACCCACACCACTGCCTCAGGCCAATCACATGGCTCCCTTGGCCCACACACCCGCCCCCGCACACCTCTCATTGGCCTGCGCCCAACACACTGACCCCACTGCCACACTCTCCCAGCCCTCACTGAGCTTTGGGAACGCTTCACAGCACCTAACCCTCATTGCTCTGGGAGATTTGGGAACGCTTCACAGCACCTAACCCTCACTGCTCTGGGACACGACGCTTCACAGCTCTCAACCCACAAAACCCTCAACGCCTGATACTTTAATAATAATAACGCTTTATAGAGCACTATTGTATTGTATTGTATTTCTTTATATAGCGCCATTAATGTACATAGCGCTTCACAGTAGTAATACATGTGGTAATCAAATAAATAACAGATAATATAAATAACAGATCATGGGAATAAGTGCTTTAGACATAAAAGTAACATTAAGGAAGAGGAGTCCCTGCCCCGAGGAGCTTACAGTCTAATTGGTAGGTAGGTAGAACGTACAGAGACAGTAGGAGGGCGTTCTGGTAAGTGCGTCTGCAGGGGGCCAAGCTTTATGTATCGTGGTCAGAATATCCACAGTGCTATTCATATGCTTCTTTAAGCAAGTGTGTCTTAAGGTGGGTCTTAAAGGTGGATAGAGAGGGTGCAAGTCGGGTACTGAGGGGAAGGGCATTCCAGAGGTGTGGGGCAGTCAGTGAAAAAGTTTTAAGGCGGGAGAGGGCTTTAGATACAAAGGGGGTAGAAAGAAGACATCATTGAGAAGAACGCAAGAGTCTGGATGGTGCATAGCGAGAAATTAGGGATGAGATGTAAGGAGGGGCAGAAGAATGTAAAGCTTTAAAAGTGAGGAGAAGAATGGAGTGTGAGATGCGGGATTTGATCGGAAGCCAGGAGAGGGATTTCATGAGGGGAGATGCTGAGACAGATCTAGGAAAGAGTAGAGTGATTCTGGCAGCAGCATTTCGGATAGATTGTAGGGGAGACAGGTGAGAGGCAGGAAGGCCGGACAGCAGGAGGTTACAGTAATCAAGACGGGAGAGAATGAGGGCCTGAGTCAGAGTTTTAGCAGTCGAGCAACAGAGGAAAGGGCGTATCTTTGTTATATTGCGGAGGGAAAAGCGACAAGTTTTAGAAATGTTTTGAATGTGAGAGAGGAGTCGAGTGTGACCCCTAGGCAGCGTGCTTGGGCTACTGGGTGAATGATTGTAGTTCCAACAGTAATGTGGAAGGAGGTAGTAGGGCCAGGTTTGGGAGGAAGTATGAGGAGCTCTGTTTTAGCCATTTCACCCCCTCTCTCCTCTCCTGTCAATTACCCCACGCTCACTCATTCCGTACCCCCCCCCCACACACACACACAATTCCCCCTACAGGATATATACCAAAAAACTTCCCACCCCCAAATATATGCAACCACCAACCCCCCAAATGCATACAAAAACCACACACACACACACACACACACACACACACACTACTGAATTAAGTTATGGTGAGTAAAAAAAGTGACAAAAACCCTCCACAGGAAAGCAAATATGCAAATATAACTGTATGCCCATCTGCATGTCTTAGGCAGGTCTGCAACCCCGCCTTTCCCCATTATCACCCAGCATACAGCACTTCCACTGCAGCAAGGGATTCTGGGAAATGACATGCAACTGATGAGACCCATCAAGGTCGAAACAGCTGTCTGTGGGTGGTTTTCTGGGTATGCGCCTTGGCCCTGGCTGTGCTCAAGGCTGTGACCATGCAGCAAGCTTAAGCCTATAGGGAACCATGTTAAAAATGGTTATTGAGGCAAAAAGTGACACTGTGTGGCTCATTTGCATGTCATTTCCCAGAATCCCTTGCTGCAGTGGAAGTGCTGTATGCTGGGTGATAATGGGGAAAGGCGGGGTTGCAGACCTGCCTAAGACATGCAGATGGGCATACAGTTATATTTGTATGTATATATATATATATATATATATATATATATACACACACATACATATACACATACACACAAATATAGACCATACGATACCGGTTGCACACGACATCAAGGAACAGCACGCAGGTAAGTAAATCATAAAAGTGAAAAATAGGTGCGCAACTACAAACAATACACAAACGTGAAGTGATAATTGGTGCTAAATATATAAAAATGTGACCTTGAAAACTCAAAGTATATATGGAGCGTCTGCAGCTGTGGTACCAGGGATGGCTCAGAAACCCCCTAATTAGACAGACAAAATACACCAAAAACACAGCGCACAACGCTCATAGTGCATTATAAGATATATTAATAACCAACAAATGAGGTAAGTATTAAGCGTACATTAAAACAGATATAAACGGGCATGTCAAGGGTTAGTGTTACCCATGCACCAATCAGGACGCCAGTGGAGATGTCATCAGCGTAGATACACGCAGCTCCCCTTGTCACGGTCACTCAGTCCCAAAGCAGAGCCTGGATGGTCTCCAACACAATGGTAGGAAGTCCAGCAAGTTCGTGATATGAACGAGTAGTGTCCTCGAGCCAGACAATTTCTGCAGCAGCTGGATACACGCTTCTCAGCTCACCGTTCCGGCACTTCCGGGTTCATGACGTCACTCAGGAGCGACAGCGCGTCGCGGTCTTTCCAGTCACCGAGTGAGCCCGCAATAGTGTGGTATAGAGTTCAGAGTTCTTAAAACAATTCGATCCTTTAGTCCAACGCGTTTCGAAACCTTACGGTCTCTTCATCAGGGAATAATGGATGATTAATCACTATAGCATTTAAATACCCCACACCTACATCTGATAGGCCCATCCATTGGATGTTTTTAGCCAATACAGAGGAAGCGGGGAGGAGTCAAATGGCTCCATAGATAACAACAACAGCAACGTTGCTATAAGCAACCATTGACAACACAATAAACTTTATTTAGGCAGACAATAATACATTAATACACAAAAATCGAACGACAGCTCTAAAATAAAGAGAAAATGTTAGAATACAGGAGTATGAACACCTGCGAATACAAATGAGTCTATAGTGTGAATGACATAATAGATCTTAGAAAAAGAAGCACGAAACATAAACCAGATTTAAAATCAATAGGTAAAAAGGCAATTGACAACTTAGTGCAATAGAGAGACTAGATATCAATATCCTCATTTAGACCTCCTGGATACAAAGTCCTCAATTTATGTATCCAAAAGGTCTCCTGGACTGTCTATTCCTTTACCCTGTCACCACCCCTTCTATTTCTAGGGAAATACTTGATGCCCTTGAAGAGCAAAGAGGAGGGGTCCCTATCATGGTGCAAAGTATAATGCTTGAAAAGACTATGGGGCCAATGCAGAGAGCAGCGAATTTTAAAATTGGCGAGTTTAATAAAAAGTAGCTTTTTTGGAGAGTTTTATTCTCCATATGCAGAAATGTGCGAATTCTGCTATGTTTAACATGAATGCGTCTGGCGAGTTTAAATTGGCGAGATGCGCGCTGCAGAAATGTGTTAAAAAAAAATTGCGCCTTTTTTTTCCCTTTGCTATGGCCGCGAACGGCAGCTTCTTGCCAACTTTTTCTGGCGAGGCAAAAAGGAAACAATCGCGCCATTTTATTGGCGCGAACAGCCGCTAGATGCCGTTCGCGCCTCTCTGCATAAGGATATTTTTAAAACTGGCGAGATGGAGGTTCTCTCCAGCCGCGAGGCGAGGTTTAGAAATAGAAAAAAAAAATTGGCGCGTTTTTCGCAACTCGCCGTTTTCTGCGCGATTTTCTCCAAAAAATGGCGAATTTTCAAATAGCGCTGCTCTCTGCATAGGCCACTATGTTTAATAAAACCATTTCTAATATTCCGTATATGTTCTCGGATGCGCACCTTAAGTGGACGCTTGATGTGCCCCACATAATGCAGGCCACAGGGGCATTCAATTAGATAGACAATATGGTTGGAATTACAATAAATAAAATCTGAGATCTCAAAGACTTCTCCTATTGTTTTGCACATGAAAGATTTTTATCAGGATGCAAATACTTGCACACTGAGCACTTTCCACATTTGAAGTTTCCAACAGGTTTATTACTGAACCACCTATTTTCCCCAACAGAATTCTCTTTGATGTTGATATCACTAGGGGACAGGGTGTTTTTCAGATTTTTCGATTTTCTGTAGATGAATTTAGGAAACTTCGAAATGTGGGCCCCCAAAATTGGATCACTTGATAGAATTGCCCAGTGTTTTTTGACAATTTTTTCAATTTGCATAGTCATGGAATTAAAATTAGTGATGAAAGCAACATTACATTTACCCTCATTGTTCTCCTGTTTATTTTGTTTTTTGATTTTTGGAATCAACATTTGGCTTCTGTCCAGTTTTTTTACCCTGTCTAAATCATCACTCAATTTCTTCAATGGATAACCCCTCTCCAAAAATCTGGAGGTTAGGTCATTAGCCTGAGTTTCGAAATCCTTATCAGAACTACAATTTTTTCTTAACCTGTAGAACTGACCACCCGGGATATTCTGGATCCACGATTTCTTATGATTGCTTGAGGCAAGCAATACATTATTTGAGTCGACATCCTTAAAGTGGGTTTTAGTAATGAGCTTCCCCTCATCTGATACTGTCAAACTCAAATCCAGAATATTGATGTCTCGTTCATTATCCAAATGGGTGAAGGACAAATTTCTGTCATTACTATTGATGTAGTTTATAAAATGACTTATAGAACATTGATCACCATCCCATATACATATAATGTCATCTATAAAGCGACGCCAAATAATATTGTTTTTATAAGGATTATTGTTCAAAATGAACTTAGATTCCCATTCTCCCATGTACAGGTTTGCGAAACTGGGGGCAAAACTTGTGCCCATAGCAGTTCCGCAAACCTGCAGGAAGAATTCGTTCAAAAACATAAAATAATTATGTTTCAAAATAAAGTGGATTGAATCCAAAATAAACCTTCTATTTAGAGGATGTAATTCCAAATCACCTGATAGAAAGGAGTCTACAGCTGCTATACCCTTCATGTGTGGTATATTCGTATAGAGGGCCTGCACATCACATGTGAGCCATGTATACGAATCCTTCCACTCCAAGTCTTGCAACAAGTTCAATACCGTAGTGGAATCCCTTAGATGGGAGGGATTATTTTCCACATAGGGTTGGAGGAAATGGTCAACATACTGTGACAAGTTAGCTGTTAAACTTTGAATTCCCGATACTATCGGTTTACCAGGAGGGTTTGTTATAGACTTATGGGTTTTGGGGAGGTGATAAAATATTGGGATTCTTGGGGAGCTGGTATACAGAAAATCAAATTCATTTTTAGTTATAACACAGGAGATTAGGGCTTGATCAGGAAGGCACTTTAATTTACCCAAAAACTCACCAGTTGGGTCTTTTATTTATTTATTAATCATCCATTATTCCCTGATGAAGAGACCGTAAGGTTTCGAAACGCGTTGGACTAAAGGATCGAATTGTTTTAAGAACTCTGGACTCTATACCACACTATTGCGGGCTCACTCGGTGACTGGAAAGACCGCGACGCGCTGTCGCTCCTGAGTGACGTCACGAACCCGGAAGTGCCGGAACGGTGAGCTGAGAAGCGTGTATCCAGCTGCTGCAGAAATTGTCTGGCTCGAGGACAATACTCGTTCATATCACGAACTTGCTGGACTTCCTACCATTGTGTTGGAGATCATCCAGGCTCTGCTTTGGGACGGAGTGACCGTGACAAGGGGAGCTGCGTGTATCTACGCTGATGACATCTCCACTGGCGTCCTGATTGGTGCATGGGTAACACTAACCCTTGACATGCCCGTTTATATCTGTTTTAATGTACAAGTAAATCTTAAATTTTCTATATTTGATAGAAGACACAAAAACCAACATTTCGGTCCCCCAGTGGGGGGGGGGGGGAAGGTCCCACTGGGGGACCGAAACATCGTTTTTTGTGTCTTCTATCAAATATAGAAAATGTATGATTTACTTACCTGCGTGCTGTCCCTTGATGTCGTGTTGCTACCGGTATCGTATGGTCTGTTATTGCTTTATGGGATTAGCACCCAAACTTATTTACTTGCATATGTGTGCCGGCTGTGCATTGGATTATATATATATATATATATATATATATATATATATATACACACACATCACACACATATATATATATATATATATATATATATATATATATATATATATATATATATATATATGTAGTCATGTCTAACAATGCCTACAGTCATCTCTCCTGCTGGCAGCAAGACCTGGTAAGTTACAGGAATGCCAGCAGTAATTATGGAGGTTTGCCCTCACACCCTGGTGAGGTGCCCTATGTATGGATGGGAGTGGCTACATGTTCTGAGTCCATTATTAGTGACATCAGAGATGTGCCTGCCTCCTGAGGTATATAAGGCACTGCACTGCCTAAAGTTAGTGTGGAAGGTTGCAGCGTGTGTTGGCTGCAGGTTGATGTTACAAGGTGCCCACTAGTGCATTAATTACTGGCACCAATTTATCTCCAGCCAGAGAAGGCCAACTGAGTCCAGGGACCTGGCACAGGGGTGATCTCCCTGCGGGGAGAGGGAATCCCACTCCATTGGGAACTTGTACCTTTTGAAAGGGATCACGGAGCAATGTGCGGCTGAGAAAATGATTGTGAGGGGCAGCTGGCCCTTATCACCACGCACAATAAAGATGGCTTGTTTGAGAACCCCATGGTGTGAGTCTGCAATTACTCTCCAGGGGCCCTCACCACCAAGAAGGAGTTCCTCATCAGGACCCTCTACCTGCATACGCATAGATCCTGATGAGGTGGAGGCGCTGCACGTAATGTGAGTAGGACTCATGCACACTACCTCAGATAGACCTGTCTGGTTGACATCCCCGAATACCATCACGCGGGAGACTCAGGAGTCCTGTTGTCTTCAGGTGCACCACCATACACACGCATGTAATGGGGGCTGGATAGACCACAGGGGCCAATGCGAGTTTGGTGGGGGTCAGACCAGACACGAACACCCATTACATTTGGAGGCGCTGCTTAGATACCTGTCAACAGGACAGGCTTTTGCTGGGCACACTGGGAAATAGGGAGAGTGTCTGCTGCCAATTTGTGCTGCGTAGGAAGGAGCCAGGGGTAGTCAAGGAAGCCGCGGAAGACGTGGAACGCACAGACGCCCTGGGATTCTTAGGTTTGGAGCAGGGCTATAGCTGTCAACGAAACCTTGAGGTAGTGCTAGTGTTATGACGCCAAAAGGGATAAACTGGTAACTTAGAGCAGGAATCCTGGAGAGGGTCTGCACTAGACCACCAACAGCAGGTAGACCCCCAAAGTATTGTATGGACGAACCAGAGTACTCTAGTCCATTCCAGACCACTTGACGTAGGGAGCACAGACTGGGAGGAAGGAGATACAGCAGACACAGCAAGAGTGAGCCCAGCCTGAGGTAGTGCAAACACGAGTCAGATTTACATTGGGTACACAAGGTGGTGCACAAGGCATCTTTATTGTGCCGGTGTGGCAGCTGCCCCGCAGAGTGGAGCTCCATGCACAATAATTCAAGAAACAGTGACAGAATGGATAATCCGTACGAGGTGGTAGCTCAAATATGGTTGACGGAGGCCGAAGGAGAGAACGAATATTGTCAGGGCGTGCTCACCACAAACGAGATGGGACCGCGGTGCTGAGGTGGGATAGGATATAACACCACCCACAGCCACGAGGGCACGTCTTGAGAGTAGAGTGGTCTGGAAGTCCGGATCGGGGCAGGAGAGGTACGGATGGTAGAGGGTGCTGTTTGCCAAGTCCGGGGTTAGAGAGAGGGACGTTGTCGTTTACCGTTTGCCAAGATCGGAATGCCAGAGGTGCGGAGAGTCGTTTTGCCGTATGCCGAGTTCGGGATGCCAGAGGTGCAGGTAGATGTAGCGGAAGCCGGTTCGGTACACGAGGAAGACTGCAAAACAAGATAGGACAAGACAGGACTAGGGAGGCAGAGAGTGATGAGAACAACTGGTTCTATGCTCAGCCGACAAGTTAATGAAGCTGCAGGGTATATATAGGCAAGAGGGTCCAATGGCAGAGTAGCAAGGTGGGGGTGTGTGAATGGGCCAGGCTGAGACAGGGATAGGTCTAGATGAGTTCCTGGAGGAGGAGCTATAGATCCTAGAAGAACTGGTGTATTGAATTGCAGCATTGGAAAAGGGTACTGTGCCTTTAAGAGGCTGGTGCGCCTCTGTGTGGCCGCGCCTCCGTGTGGCTGCTCCTGTGGATGCGTGCGCGGGCACACGCCCTGAACCGAGGGCAGAAGAAGGGAACTGACGTGCGCGTGCGCGCACAGGGGAAATGGAGCTCGGCGTCTTAGAGGAGGAATCCGTGTGAGCCGCGGGAGACCCTGGCAGGGCTGCAGGTGAGTGAGGAGCACGCCGCGAGCGGCGTGACTCCTGAATCCTTACAGTACCCCCCCCTTCAGGGGCGACCTCCGGGCGTCCATGACATGGCTTGGAGGGATTCCTACGATGAAAAGCCTGGACGAGTCGAGGTGCGTGAAGATCCCGGTGGGGAATCCATGAACGTTGCTCTGGTCCGAACCCCCTCCAGTGGACCAGGTATTGTACTCCTCCTCTGGAAATCCTAGAATCCAGGATAGACTGGACCTCGTACTCCTGTTGACCTTGAATCATAAGAGGAAGTGGAGGAGAAGTATTTTTGGAAAAGCGAGGACTCTGAAATGCTGGTTTAAGCAAAGACACATGGAAGACCGAAGGTATCTTCATCGAGGGTGGAAGGCGTAGATGATAAGCCACAGGATTAATCCTCCTAACCACGGGAAAGGGACCGAGGAACTTGGGAGCTAGCTTCATGGTAGGAACCTTTAGTCGGATATTCCTGGATGAAAGCCACACCTTGTCTCCTGGGGCGAACTCCGGCACTTGGCGTCGAAGACGATCTGCCTGGAGTTTCTGTCTCCCTGTGGCCACCTTTAAGTTCTCCTGAATCCTCGTCCATAAGTCTTTCAGCCGGGAGATGCGCTTGTCCACCGCTGGTACTCCTGAGGATAGAGGGGAGAAGGGTAGACGGGAAGGGTGAAAGCCACAATTTATGAAGAAGGGAGATTCTTGAGTGGAGTCATTGCGAAGGGAGTTAAGAGCAAACTCAGCCCAAGGAAGCAGATCCACCCAGTCATCCTGTGTATCGGTTATAAAACACCGAAGGTATTGTTCCAGGTTTTGGTTGGCCCTCTCCGTCTGCCCATTTATCTGTGGATGGTATCCTGAGGAGAATTGAAGTGAAATCCCCAATTTTAGGGGAAAATCTTGACACAAATTGAGACCCACGATCAGAGACGATGGTTGCAGGCACTCCGTGAAGACGAAAAATCTCCTGGATGAAAACATCCGCAAGCCTGGAGGAATTCGGAAGACCCCTCAAGGGAACAAGGTGCGTCTGTTTGGAAAAACGATCAATGACCACAAGAATCGTATTCTTCCCTTTGGAGTCTGGAAGCTCTACAATGAAGTCCATAGAAATATGGTTCCAGGGACGGTCTGGAATGGGTAAAGGAAGAAGAAGACCTGCTGGTCTGACCCGGGGTACTTTGTTGCGAGCGCAAGTGCCACACGCTTTGACAAACTCCTCCACATCCTTAGCCCTCTCTGGCCACCAGAAGGTACGTTGAACAAGGTCATTGGTTTTCCGTATCCCTGGATGTCCTGCCGATTTAGAGAAATGGCACCACTCGAGAACCCTTTTGCGGTGTTGGGGTGCCGTGTAGAGTCTTCCCTCCGGAACCTTGAGCCCCATCGGAGTCTGTGATTGCTCGGATTGAATCTTGTCCATAATATCAAAGGAGTTGGTGGACAGGATACATCTAGAGGGAATAATTGTCTCTAGCTGCTCTTCAGACTTGTCCTCTGCAAGGAACTGTCGAGACAGGGCGTCCGCCTTTAGATTCTTGGAGCCAGGAATGAAGGAGATGAGAAAATTAAATCGTGAAAAAAATAATGCCCAGCGGGCTTGCCGAGAGCTCAAACGGTGTGCCCCTTCTAGGTAGAGAAGGTTCTTATGGTCTGTGAGTATGGTTATGGGTGTCTCCGTACCTTCTAAGAAGTGTCTCCACTCTTCTAATGCCAACTTGATCGCCAAAAGCTCCCGGTTCCCGACATCGTAATTCCGTTCTGCGGACGAAAATTTCTTCGAGAAGAAGGCACATGGGTGTAGTCTGGCTAAGGGAGATGTCCTTTGGGACAGGACAGCCCCAGCCCCGATGTCAGAGGCATCTACCTCCACGGTAAATGGAAGTTTAGGATCTGGGTGGGTGATGATAGGGGCAGACACAAAAGCCTTTTTCAGAAGATTAAATGCCCGTATGGCGGCCTCAGACCATGATGAGGGGTCTGCACCCTTCTTCGTGAGAGCAGTTATGGGAGATACCGTAGAAGAAAAATTGCGAATGAAGCGCCGATAATAGTTTGCAAAACCTAGAAAGCGTTGCACGGCTTTGAGGGTGGTTGGACGGGGCCAGTCCAAAATAGCTTTAAGTTTCTCTGGATCCATATTAAATCCGGTGTCAGAGATAACGTATCCCAAAAATGCCACAGACTTGAGATGGAACTGACATTTTTCCAATTTCGCAAAGAGATGGTTCTCCCGGAGGCGTAACAGCACCTGTTGAACGTGTTTGCTGTGTTCTTGAGTGGATTTAGAAAAGATTAGGATGTCATCTAGGTAGACGATAAGAAATTTGTTCAGAATCTCCCGAAAAATCTCATTGACGAAATCCTGAAAGACTGCTGGTGCATTGCACAGACCGAACGGCATGACCAGGTATTCATAGTGGCCGTCATGGGTGTTAAAAGCAGTCTTCCTCTCGTCCCCCTCACGTATCCTTACTAAATTGTAGGCACCTCTTAAATCCAATTTAGAAAAGATAGTTGCTCCCTGAAGACGGTCGAAGAGTTCCGGTATCAAGGGCAGCGGGTAGCGGTTCTTGCGTGTGATGTTATTCAAACCCCGATAGTCTATGCATGGACGAAGAGAACCGTCCTTCTTTTTGACGAAAAAGAAGCCTGCTCCGACTGGAGAAGAAGACTTTCTGATGAAACCCCTCTCTAAATTCTCTGCAATGTAAATGTTCATGGCTTTAGTCTCTGGGAGAGAGAGAGGATAGGATCGTCCTCTGGGAAGAGGTGCCCTGGGTAGTAGGTCAATAGGACAGTCGAAAGAACGGTGCGGAGGTAGAACCTCGGAACGTGCTTTGTCGAACACATCTCGGAAATCCAAATACACAGAAGGTGTAGACAACCCACCAATCTTCTGGAAAATCCTGGTACATGTCTTGGCACAAGAAGCACCCCACCGGATGGGTTCCCGATCCGTCCAGTTGATGCGAGGATTATGGAGTTGAAGCCAAGGAAGACCCAAAATCAGCTCAGCAGAGGGAGTGTGGATAACATCGAGGGTAATGATCTCTGTATGACTGTCGACGAACTGCAATAGGAGAGGCACCGTCTGTAGCGTGATGAATGCCGGCTGTAGAGGTCGACCGTCAATGGCCTCCAGACCTACTGGCGTCTTCTTATTGATAAACTGAATATTGATCCGTCTAGCAAAGGTCTCATTGATGAAATTGCCTGCGGAACCGGAGTCAATGAACGCCCGTGCTTGAGTGTGAAACCCCTCTCCAGACAGTGTTACTGGCAACATTATCCTGGTGGGAAGGACGTCTTTGCTGATGGGAGAAAGTGTCAGTATTCCCAATGAAACTCTCCGGGTTTCATTGGGAGTTGGCGTTTCCCGGCTTGTGGGGACACTGGGGTAATAAGTGACCGGGATTGCCACAGTACATGCAGAGACCGGCATTGCGTCGACGTTGTTTTTCGGCAGCAGACAGCTTGTTACCTCCCAACTGCATTGGTTCCGGGACGTCCCCGGAAGAAGGTGAAGGCGCTATGAACGATGGAGCAAGATGCCTTGAAACCCGTTGACGGTAACGAGAACATTCGGTCCTCCGCTCCTGCAGACGCTGGTCCACTCGAACGCACAGACCGATCAAATCCTCTAGGTCAGTGGGGCGTTGCCGCGCTGCGAGCTCATCCTTTAGGGATTCCGACAGACCTTGCCAAAACGCTGAAGATAGAGCTTCATTATTCCATCCCGTCTCAGCAGCAAGTGTGCGGAACTCTACGGCGTACCGGGCGACGGGTCGATCTCCCTGGGTTATGTGATGAAGAGACGATGCTGCCGTTAATTGCCATGCAGGGGTGTTGAAGACTCTTCGGAACTCCTCGACGAAGAGATCGATGTCCTGTGTGAGAGGACCTTGTTGTTCCCAGATGGGAGAAGCCCATGCCAGCGCCTCGTCGATGAGAAGAGCCACGATATAGCCGACCCTGGAGACAGAAGAGACAAAACGAGAGGGCGAGAGTCGAAATTGGATGAGGCATTGGTTAAGGAAGCCCCTACATCCTTGGGGATCCCCGGCATAGTGTTTGGGGGCCGGAATACGAGGTTCCAAAGCAAACGGAGGTGCTGGAAAGGCGGTTGCGGAAGCTGTGGAAGCCACGGGTGAGGGTTGCCGACTGAGAGTTCGGACTTGAAGGGTAAGGGAATGAACGCTTTGCTGTAACGTATCCATTCGTCTATCAGCTTGTTCCAGATAAGTCTCTAGCCTGGTGAAGAGATTTTTATGGGCATTTAAAGTGTGCTCCACCTCAGCGGGGTCCATGTTTGTGCGGCTGAGCATAATGTCAGGGCGTGCTCACCACAAACGAGACGGGATCGCGGTGCTGAGGTGGGATAGGATATAACGCCACCCACAGCCACGAGGGCACGTCTTGAGAGTAGAGTGGTCTGGAAGTCCGGATCGGGGCAGGAGAGGTACGGATGGTAGAGGGTGCTGTTTGCCAAGTCCAGGGTATGAGAGAGGGACGTTGTCGTTTACCGTTTGCCGAGATCGGGATGCCAGAGGTGCGGAGAGTCGTGTTGCCGTATGCCAAGTTCGGGATGCCAGAGGTGCGGGTAGGCGTAGCAGAAGCCGGTTCGGTACACGAGGAAGACTGCAAAACAAGATAGGACAAGACAGGACTAGGGAGGCAGAGAGTGATGAGAACAACTGGTTCTATGCTCAGCCGACGAGTTAATGAAGCTGCAGGGTATATATAGGCAAGAGGGTCCAATGGCAAAGTAGCAAGGTGGGGGTGTGTGAATGGGCCAGGCTGAGACAGGGATAGGTCTAGATGAGTTCCTGGAGGAGGAGCTATAGATCCTAGAAGAATTGGTGTATTGAATTGCAGCATTGGAAAAGGGTACTGTGCCTTTAAGAGGCTGGTGCGCCTCTGTTTGGCCGCGCCTCCGTGTGGCTGCGCCTGTGGATGCATGCGCGGGCACACGCCCTGAACCGAGGGCAGAAGAAGAGAACTGACGTGCGCATGCGCGCACAGGGGAAACGGAGCTCGGCGTCTTAGAGGAGGAATCCGTGTGAGCCGCGGGAGACCCTGGCAGGGCTGCAGGTGAGTGAGGAGCACGCCGCAAGCGGCGTGACTCCTGAATCCTTACAAATATGAAGTGATGTGTGAGGAAGAGGCGTCAGCTCAAGAGGAGACCTTTGTGAGTCTGCTGTGGAATGGAGTGAAAACAGTAATTGTACCGTGTATGGCTTACTTAGGACCTTGGGTTACTGACCCTGAAGATAGTGAAGGGGACAGTATTGTGAATTGGGAGGCACGTAACGGATTTGCTGGTCATTCAACCTACAAACAATCGAACGCTACCTCAACAGTAAATTTGATTGACATTACTAACCAAAATGTCGGTTCTCCCTTCCCTGGGGGACCGCGTGGGCCAGTTGCAGAGAATGTTACAAATGCTTTTGCAGAAAGTTGGCCAGGAGTAGCACCAACGGAGAGACCCCGCCCTGTTGGGTATGACGCGAAAGCTGGAGCCGCGCCCACATGGACTATGACTAGTTCCGCTCCTATGCTGGGCCAGCCTACAAAGCTACGGGACATCCCCCAAGTTTCAACCAGGGGAAGTGGTTTCCTGTCTTGGCGGATGCGGATGGAGAAAGCTAGAGGAAGGATTGGTGACCCAGCCCCTGCCCTTCAGTTACGAGGAACCAGCAAGCCATACAGACCACTAGTGCGAGCACCTCCATTAGTAACTATGGCTTGCAAACCAGACGAAGGGCCTCTGATAACGACTCATCCCTACTCGGCTCCAGGAGGCTTCCTGATCCTCAGAGTAGAGGGTGTAGAGACAGTAGCATGTTTATGCCTGCAATGCCGACTGCCAGGCGGAGCAGTGAGCTCTACCGCCCGATGCGCCCAGTGTGGACTACAATATCTGTGGCCCATGCCAACCTTTGTCCGATTCAAGCAGTAGAGGCGGCGGAAGATGCCGCTATGTTGGCAGCGGAAATTTCTGGTGCGCTCTGGAGGGAGGCTACGAGTTCCGGTGAACAGGGACCGGCTCTGGTTATTAAAACAGAGCCGACGTGAAAACCGGTCACCGACGCGGTGATAAGAGGGGGCCACGCCGCAAATCACCAGGCGGAATGCCCTGGCCAAATGCAAAACTGGAGTCCTCGGATGAGGAGTCACTCAATCTTATTACAGTGACGGCCTGACCGCCGGCGTACCACAGCAGCAGCACTATAAAAAGAGGGCCACTTACCGGTGTCGGCGAGGAACGGAGCCGAGTGTCGCCCATACCGCGGCGAAGTCCCACGGCCGTGGCGACCAGCGGATCCGATGGCGGCAGGTCCACCCCAACGCTCCGGACTGGTAAGCAGAGTCCATGCTTGTCCCAGGCTTCCAAGATGGTGGTGACAGAGGAAGGAAAGAGCCAGGCCCTGGTGGCGCCACAACGGAAAAAGGCGTTGCCGGACATTATGGTGGAGGAAGAGGTCCCGCTTGGGGACCCAACCCAAGATGGCGGCGGTACACGTGCGTATCCAGACATCACTTCCGGTGGAGTGGCGAAGAAGATGATCGTGCCTCATCGCTCGAGAAGTGGAGGTCGAACGACCGGGTCCCAAAGGAGCGGGCGATCAACGCGGCGATCGAGGAGTCGGGAGATCGGAGAGACTGAGAGTCCCTGCGGCGGAACCGGACCAGGTAGCGGAGAAGAGCGGGTCTTAGCCCCGCGGATACCGACTATGCGGCCCTATCCCCAAACCCCAGTCCTAGCTTGACCCCAGGCCCTAGTTAAAGTCCCAGCCCCTTTCACTTACACTTTTGGGTCATCTTCTAGTTTAGGGATGTCAGGGGATTCCCGGGTCACTTCGGATGAACGGAGCCTGGACTATGGGACCTCTGATGATGGGTTAGTGGGAGGAGGGAGGATTACGCGCCAGGTGTCAGTGTCCAGTGACTGTCCCAGTAATGTGAGCGTTACTATTGGGAGGCAGAAAAAGGGTTTGGACAATCCAGTACCGTCCGAGTGTACGTCGGGCATATCTTCCGGGGGTGGGCCAGAAGAGGGAGAGCTAGAGGAAGTATCATTAGAGGAAGTCAGGGAAACCCGATGATGGGCCCCTTATTTGAAGGATATGTGCCCTGGCTTGATAGAACCCGGTTCATCATAGATCGGGAGGGGGTGATACTGTAGATCATTGGTGGGCTAGAGGGGAGTTTACGGAGGAGGATCATCTCAGGGAATTCCAGGATAGATGGTTTAGAATTGGGCGTGGATTTATAGAACCCCGGGGTTCAGATGGGTTGGATGATCCAGTGGATCCCGATGAGCCCCTATCATGGGTGTTGCCGGGAAGAGCGGGCAGTGCTAAGCTGACAAGGGCCTGCCGGGCAGAACGGGCCATTATAGCTAAATATAAACGGACCCATGGGCTGGAATATCCATATGTTCCCGAACCCCTCATGCAGGAGATAGAGGACCGCCGGGATGGGTGGCTCAGGGAGGATATTGAGTACTACATGGTGGCCAAGGGAGGTGCCCTTACGGGGCCCCAAGCAGAGGAACGAATATCCCAGTTGATGCGCGTCTGGAGTATTGGGCGCAGTATCTATATGCATAAGGTGGTGTATAGAGGGGAACGTGGCTTGCCCAGGGAGTATAGTGTCACAGTGACCGACATGGCGGGCAGAGAAGTGAAGAAACCAGATCCTCGTCACTATTATTAGGGAGAAGGCCAATGAGGTCTGCGAAAAGAAATTGTGAAAGCGTAGAAATAAAATCAATGAGACAAGGGTTCAAAGTAACAGGTGAGTTTATCTGTACCAAGGCACAATTGGGAGACAAGAGTTCAAAGAAAGAACTCAGGCCTCTGAAGACATATTGCTTAGTATCACATTTTTATACATTTCAAAATGAGTAATACACCCCTTAAGGGGGCTGGCTTAGAGATAAATGATAATATGATGACATGCAAAAAATATATTTGCTGATGCCTAAATATGCTTTACATTGCTATATTCTTATCGATAATTTACCATAATGTGGGCCTCTTAACCATGTGACATAAGGGAGTTACTGTGTTCAGCCCTGTATGTGTATTGTAGCTGTCAGATAACAACTACACTATGGTCAGCAGGAATATCTTAGGAGAAATTGCTTACGAATGCTATTTCAATTCTTGCCTGCCTGTTAGGAATTACAAAAGGGTTAGTTATATCTAGGAGCGATACTCTTCAGATTCAAACATTCACAGTTCATTCATTCATTCACGAATGAGACAAATAAACATTCATATAGTAAACACTCAGAAAATGGTGGTTTAGGCCAAAATGGAGGTGATGATAGCCACTCACATTATCTCAATCTTCACAAAATCTTGAGCGCCACTGCTGATCAGTGAGCGCTGTGTTATGACTAATCATGAAAAGCATTGTTATGACTTTTGAATTATGTGTTCCTTTTTTTTTTTTGCAGTGGTTCCTGGAAGAAAGGTACACTAAATTTAGGTCCCAGCCGGGACGGTGGGAATTCACCAGGGGGAGTATGTAGTCATGTCTAACAATGCCTACAGTCATCTCTCCTGCTGGCAGCAAGACCTGGTAAGTTACAGGAATGCCAGCAGTAATTATGGAGGTTTGCCCTCACACCCTGGTGAGGTGCCCTATGTATGGATGGGAGTGGCTACATGTTCTGAGTCCATTATTAGTGACATCAGAGATGTGCCTGCCTCCTGAGGTATATAAGGCACTGCACTGCCTAAAGTTAGTGTGGAATGTTGTAGCGTGTGTTGGCTGCAGGTTGATGTTACAAGGTGCCCACTAGTGCATTAATTACTGGCACCAATTTATCTCCAGCCAGAGAAGGCCAACTGAGTCCAGGGACCTGGCACAGGGGTGATCTCCCTGCGGGGAGAGGGAATCCCACTCCATTGGGAACTTGTACCTTTTGAAAGGGATCACGGAGCAATGTGCGGCTGAGAAAATGATTGTGAGGGGCAGCTGGCCCTTATCACCACGCACAATAAAGATGGCTTGTTTGAGAACCCCATGGTGTGAGTCTGCAATTACTCTCCAGGGGCCCTCACCACCAAGAAGGAGTTCCTCATCAGGACCCTCTACCTGCATACGCATAGATCCTGATGAGGTGGAGGCGGTGCACGTAATGTGAGTAGGACTCATGCACACTACCTCAGATAGACCTGTCTGGTTGACATCCCCGAATACCATCACGCGGGAGACTCAGGAGTCCTATTGCCTACAGATGCACCACCATACACACGCATGTAATGGGGGCTGGATAGACCACAGGGGCCAATGTGAGATTGGGGAGGTCAGACCAGACACGAACAACCGTTACATATATATGATACAATACGATACCGCGTGTAGACGAATATCAAAGACAGCACTCCAGAAGGTTGTCAAAAATAATGTATTAGATCAACAAGACATCATTCCAACGTTTCGGTCCACGAGCGGGACCTTTATCAAGGTGATGTGATTTACAGAGTGAGTTAGAACACATATACCCTCAAAAACCCAAGATGCACAGGTGCAACACATAACATACATTAATCAATACTTGGCATCCATAGTGTTAAACTCCTGCATACCTGTGAGTGACTCAGCGTTATCTGCAACTCAGGAAGGCTGCCGTGTTGAAACGCATCTACTGCGCATGCGCGGGTCAAAGGTGAATAGCAGAGACCTCTGGCGTTCGTAACAGCTTCAGTGAGGGCGCCTGCGAGCAATGAAACGCAAGGCATCCCGAAGGAGAGCCCACTGCGCATGCGCAAGCCACAGAGGGGTAAAAAAATAAATAAACTGGTAGCTTGTGGTAGAAGGGATCGCACACACAAGGGGTCTATCTGCGCATGTGTGAAGGCACTGCTTGCGCTATGAGGCATGGCAGCTATCTGAAATGAGCAGGCATTATTAAAAAAACGGGGGAAACGGGCTGATAACGCTATGAGTCAACATCAAACACCAAAGGCTAACTTGTCATGGCAGCAAGTTACTGCAGATAGGAGTATCAGAGCACTTATGGATGAAGCACTTAGATAAAAACACCCATTAGAAAAGTGAAAAACATACTGATAAAATGGGAACATACATGATGATGTGAACTGACGAGATAAATGTAATAAATCATTAGTATAGTGACAGGACTCATTGCTGCAACATGCTGTAACGGTGAATATATAGGCAGTATGATTACTTGTAAATGCCTAATGTAAAAGATATGATTGGCATAAGATAATCCATTGCCACATTAAACTTGTGATGCATTAATCAATAATAGCATTCCCAACACAGCTCTGGCAGCTGATGTGTTTATGAGAAAATATAGGTATTCATAAACCAACCTAAGTAAGGTAAATACAGTATATACCACTGGCTGTATGGCTATTAATCAGAAAAGCCAATTTGGGAACATTAAAGAACATCATAAGTCCATATGGAAAAATTATGTCATGATCATGATGAATAGTCCAATATCAGACACAGAATCTTGATCCGATGTATCATCCACTGCTGATCAAGAGACCTATAATGTAGTGGAAAACAAGGAGCATATGCAAGATCACGACAAATATGCACAATCAACAGAAACAGATTGATCCGCCAGATAAGTCATACTGTGCTGTAATATATATATATTTATTACTGGGAATGTGTGTGTGTGTGTATATATATATATATATATATATATGTAAAAAAATACCCCAACACCCCCAATCCATGTAAAAAATACCCCAACACCCCCAATCCATGTTAATAATACCCGAACACTCCCAATCCATGTAAAAAATACCCCAACACCCCCAATCCATGTAAAAAATACCCCAACACCCCCAATCCATGTTAATACCTGAACACTCCCAATCCATGTAAAAAAATACCCCAACGAGGCGCATGCGCGAAGCCAGAGTGGATGGAAGCTTAGGTTTCTAGCTCCGCTCGCACCGGCATAATTATCAATAAAAAGCGGCACATCAAATGACCCCCCAAGCAGCATATCGGCACGATCATCGATCAGAATACCCAGTGATGCAGACCAAGGCGGAATCTAAGCAAAAAGACCCCTCGGTCACCACATATTTTAATTTAAAAAAAACAGCAGCGGGAAACGACCCCGAACCCCCTGCACCAGCGATGCAGACAGACGCGGAAGCTGACAGACCGGCACCGAGAGCGAATGACCAAGAGCTGGTCACCAGAAAGGACCTCAGGGAATTCTGCACAGAAATGAAGCAGTTCTTCCGCTTAGAACTGTGGAATCTGAGGAGGGATCTAGACAGGTTTGGGGAGAGGACCGGGGCATTGGAAACCAAGATGGACGCCAACACGAGGGCCCTCCAACAGACAAATAAAGTGGTAGCCCAACTGCAGGACAAAAACCGCGACATCACAGACAAACAAGAAGATGCGGAGAATCGCGATAGACGCAACAATGTCCGCATTCGGGGGCTCCCAGAGGCTGTGAACGACCCTGAGGAATATGTGCAGAAGTGGCTAGAACATCTCCTGCCAGATAAAGCAGCCCAGGACTTACATCTCGGTAGGTGCCACAGAGCCCTGAGATCGAAGCCACAGACAGGAGACCCCCCACGCGACATAATTGTCCGCTTCCACTATTACAAAATAAAGGACTCTGTCTGTCGGATAGCCAGGGAATCAAGAACCATGGAGTTTGAGGGTATCAAACTCCAGATCTACCAGGATCTTTCCCCAGCTACCCTCTCAAGAAGACGCAACCTGGGACCGGTGACAAAAATCTTGCAGGACAGGGGTGTCAGATATAGGTGGCTGTTTCCATTCGCCCTCCTAGTAGTCAAAAACCGAGTGGCAAACGTCCTGGAGCAGAGTGGGAGCCGAGACTGACGAAACCACATGAAGATCCGAGTCCTCCGCAGCTCAACAGGACCAATTGAGCAGTTAAAGGGAACCGTACCCCATTCCCCTCTCCATGTTAAAATGGCTGGCCATAGAAGAACCTACATTGCCCCCCCCTGGTGGTCATCTCCGGGAACTACAGCAACGTGACGTCAGCAGCCATCTTCTGGGACCAGCGGTGAGGCTGAGAGCGGGAAAATAGGCTGAAGGCGCGAAGAAAGAGGAGGCGCCACAGACCTGCGCACAGACCAGCACCACAGCAGATGCATCCCCACATCCAAGCACTTCCGCTCCGCAAGGGACTTCCGGGTCACGGAACACTTCCGGAGGGCAGATCGCAGCCGGAGCCACAGCCACCGAGACTGAGCCAGGACTGAGGGAGCGATACACAAGACCAACGGAGGGAGGGAGAGGCCGAGGGCAACTGGGAAAGAGCAGAGAGCAGGCGAGGAGTTATCCATACCCCGCGCATCCTCTACAGGTCTCAGGAGGGTTGAGGGTAATACCTTAGATAAGCACCAGGATCAACAGGATAGAGAGATCCCACAATCAGTCCCCCGCAAGCTCAACTACGGATAAGCTCCATTAGCTAAGGTGCCCCCGCGCACCCCCAGCCCCAGACCAAATAGACCAGGGCAGCGTTCACAGCTGTATATCCCAGATATTGCCCCCGGGGGTCGGCAGGACATAGATATTGTACCCCAGACGGGTGCTGTGGCTAACAACGGAAGGGGGAGAGGTTAGTCTCTGCAGAGACTCTGAAATGGCCAGAAGGGCACACAAGTTCTCAGGGGGGAGGGATAAGGGTACTACTTACTTAAGAGGGTCCGGTTCATGTTAGGTTAATCAAAACGGTTCAAGTTACAGTAAATCGTTATAGTTGAATGTTATGTTTTTGCTATAGGGTCACTATGGCATCACAGCAGTCGGCTGGCGGCGTGTCGGGGTGCTCGGGGACGTCCTCGAGGTCCTGCAACACTGGACACCTCCCCGTCCGGGCCGCGGGCCCCCGCGTCACACTGTGCCCCTAGACGAGGAGGGGGGGGGAACATGTGCCCCTGTGCAGAAGCAAACAAGAAGCACCAACTGTGGGGGCGGCGTGCCTCCGGTCGGGAGGGGGTCTCCGGGCACCGGGACGTGTCCGCGGAGCCGAAGCTAAGTTAAGTCAAGTTAAGTTAAGTTTGACAATACACCCAGTTTTCCCAAGTTATAATAAAGACTGATATTTTGTGCCACAATACACCGCATTTCATGTACATGGAACACTGCCGGTGGGAACCAACCCTGGTTGTTCGCCGGCGCCTCAGGAGGTATCTCATGGAAGTAGTCCATGGGAGCTGTTTAGCCCTACGGAGGACAGACCCGAAAACACTGGAGCACCCCCTATTCGGGTACCAGATGGCTGTCCGACAAGTAGGGCAAGAGAGCCGACTCTGGATCTGCCCAGACACGGCCCAATTCTTTTTTTTATGCCCTTTTTTGTCCCTGACCCCCCCCCCTCCCCGCCCCCACCTCTCCCTCTCCCTGGGACGCGGGCTACCCTCAAGCAGAGGATATGTGAAACCTCGCTACAGATGCTTATCACAGCCCACATACACGAAGCCGCACGGTTCAGATACAGACCACTTAATTATAGTATCAGCATAGAACACAGCCCCTCTATACTGTAGATCCAAGTGAATGGCTCTGAATATTTTATCTAACAACGTAAAAGGGTTTAACAACCCTACGAAAAGGAAAGCGGCATTCACAGATTTTAAAATGAAACAGGTCGATATTCTCCTAGTCCAGGAAACCCATTTTAGCCGCAGCAGTTCACCCAAATACCTGGATAGACAATTTGCACAATTCTACTTAGTGTCATCTGGGGGGAAAAAAAAGAGGGGTTGGTGTTATCTTTCATAACAGGGTTCCATTCACTTTAGAAACAATCAAGAGAGATAGCGAAGGCAGATACTTGATCATAGTGGGAACAATACAAGAACAATCAATAACGTTAGCCTCGATATATGCTCCCTGCGAGCAAAGTCATGACTTCTTTAGGGAATTTTTCCAGAAACTACACCAGGTGGCCAAGGGACATATAATACTAGCAGGAGATTTCAACCTAACACTAAACCCAAAACTGGACAGGTCTGGTATTGCCAGAAACTGTCGGAAGAAGGTGATAGATAACCTAAAAGCAGGCTTAAAAAAAACAGTTAGTTGACATCTGGAGGGAACTCCACCCCACTGAAAAAAATTATACTTTCTACTCCCACCCTCATGATGCTTACAGCAGAATCGACTACTTCTTCATATCTAGTAGACTAGTGCCTTGGTCGCCCAAGCGGAGATCCATGACATTTCTTGGTCGGACCACGCGCCTATAGAGCTGAGGTGCAACCAAATCCGTTCTGATAGGCCTGGCGCAAACTGGAAGTTAAATGAGTCACTCCTTAAAATCACAGACATCTGTGGCTCAGTCGGCAAGGAGATTGATCAATTCTTTGCGACTAACTATGGTTCGGTGAGCTCTGATCCCACCCTCTGGGAGGCCCATAAGGCAACCACAAGGGGCACACTAATTGGCATTGCAGGCCGTAGAAAGAGAGAGCGCAATAATAAGATCGCAGCCCTCCAAGCCAAATTACATTCTCTTACGTCAAGGCATAAACAGAAACTGGACCCAGGGGTCTTATTGGAGATAAAAAATACCAAAATTGAACTCAATCTGCTGATGGTCTCCCAGGCTGACAAATCCCTAAGTTGGTCATGGAGGAAATTCTATGAAAAGGCAAACAGGCCAGATACCATGCTAGCGTGTAAATTACATAACAGACAGCCCAACTATAATATACAGGCAGTCCGCCTGAAGGACGGCACCTCCACATCTAACCCAAAAAGCATAGTCGAGGAATTTAAATCATTCTACGAAAATTTATATAATGGAGAGAAAGTGGCACATAATCCCAAAACCACAAGGGCCGTGGAAGATTTTCTAGCAAGGTCCAACCTGACGGGGCTGAGTGAGCTGGATAGGGAGGTGCTAGAGGCTGATTTCACATTGGAAGAACTTACCGAGGTCATCACAGACCTCAAGCCCTCAAAGGCCCCGGGGCCTGATGGCTTTTTGAGGCAGTACTACAAGAAGTTCACCAAGAACTTAGCCCCATGGCTGCTCCGAATGTATAATGCTGTATTAGCAGGAGCCCCATTCCCGAAGCAGATGCTCCAGGCGTCGATCTCAGTAATTTATAAACCAGGGAAAGATCCGCAGGACTGAAGACTGCAAAAGTTATAGACCAATCTCCCTAATCAACACGGATGTTAAAATTTACGCCAAACTACTGGCCAATAGATTAAGTCATATCCTGCCCAGACTCATTCATCCAGATCAAGTCGGTTTTATTATGGGTAGACAAGCTGCGGACAACACCCGACGAATCACTGATCTGTTAGAAATAGCCAATAATCAGAAATTAAACATTATGATGTTGAGTCTGGATGCAGAAAAAGCGTTTGACAGGATTGACTGGCCCTACCTAAAACAGATGCTTAGAGCATTTGACTTTGGTGAAAAGGTGAGTGGGGCGATTTTGTCGCTCTACTCTGGCCCCGCTGCCAGGGTTCTCCATCAGGGGTTCCCTTCAAATTTATTTCAAATTAAAAGCGGCACATGACAGGGGTGCCCACTATCTCCCCTGTTATTCGCCCTATGTATGGAGCCACTGGCAGCGCAGATCCGTAACAACCCGGATATCTCAGGGATTACATTACATGCACAATCCCACAAGGTTGCCCTGTATGCGGACGATATACTACTTTTGATCTCAAGACCTCTAACCTCCCTACCGAACCTATTTGACCTGTTAGATAAATTTAATAGAATATCAGGATTTAAATTAAACCAAACCAAATCCGAGGCCCTGAATATTAGCCTCCCAAAAGAAACCGAAAAACTACTGAGTCTGAACTTTAATATTAATTGGCAACCAAAACATATTAAATATCTAGGAGTTCACATCACCAAAGATTACAGAGGCATCTATGAAGCTAATTACCCCAAACTAATTAAGACACTGAAAGAGGATTTGAGAAAATGGATGCCCCATAAGATCTCCTGGATAGGTAGGATACATAGTGTAAAGATGAATATCCTCCCCCGTATCCTATACTTGTTCCAGACTCTACCTGTGCCACTTAGACTGAAGGACATACTCTCACTTCAGTTTGACATCTCCGAGTTTATATGGGGAGGAAAGAAACCGAGAGTAAATAAGACCATTATGAAAAAAACTACACGGACAGGGGGCCTAGCGGTACCTTGCCTGGTATCTTATTATAAAGCGGCGCAATTGTGTCAACTCACACAATGGCAGACCAACCCAGCATTGAAAAGATGGGTGGATCTAGAAAAGAGGGCTTGCTCCCCACTGGAGATAGACAATTTGCTGTGGATACCCAAAACAGCCGTTAAATGGGCTGAACGGCCGCTCTCATCGGTGGCTAACTCGTTGTCGGTCTGGGAGACTGCTACATTTAAACACGCCTTGACCTCCAAACCCTCCTTGATGTCCCCATTATGGGGCAACACTGACTTTGCACCAGGACTAGCAGAAAGCGCCACAGGGCACTGGAAAAAATACGGATATCATAGGTTAAGAGATCTGGAGGGTATACCAAACAAGGTTAAATCATTCGAACAAATCCGATCCGAGAAAAATATCCCACACTCCGAATTCTTCCAATACCTCCAGATCAGAGCGTTCTTCACCAAAAATGCTCCCTGTAGAGGGAGAGAGGGGGTGGCCCGGTATTAAAGGGGTTGCACCCCATTTGGCCACCCCTGACCGCACCAGGGAGACAAGGGGTTAACTGGGCTGAGGTCCAGAAATGTGATGTAACCCTTGTTATGACATGTAAATGTATTTTCCCCTGTTCCATTGTAATGTCTGGTTACTCAGTGTTTGCATCACACACACACTAGAATCCATCCGGGAGCACAAGGGTTAATAATTCTTTAATGATTATAGCTCTTTGTGTAGTTTTCCCGCCTTTTCAGGCACCATTTTGCAGGTCCCCATTGGCCGCCATTAGGGCTCAATGCATTTCAATAGGAATTGGTGCTGTTTTCGTCCTGTTTCCTGTAGTGACCAGCAGGTGGCGTCCGAGAGGGAGAGCGGCGGTTTCCCATTGAAAGTCAATGGGCTCATTGACTTCAATGGAGATGCCTCGAGGTAACCTAGTTGGCTGCCGTCCAGACCGCAAACCGCAAAGCGGATACAATGTCCTTCAAAAGAGCTAAAATCACTGGGTCAAGTTCAACGTCAATTAGCGGGGAAATAAACTGTTCTAGGGCACCTAGGGATAAAATTCTTTTTGCCCCTAGTTCCTAAGGGTCCCCCCACTCGACCACCACCGGGTCCCCGAATCCTGGACCCCCGATAAGGGTCGAACCAGATAGAGCGGGTCGCGCCATAGGCTTTGCCGGCGGCGGCAGAAACGGCTCAGAAAAATGACTAAGTGAGAAATGCTGAATTTTAGGAATCCATATCTCCGGTTCCGGAGGGTTCAGCGGATCAGGGTTTGGGGTATCTGTAGCCACTGCTCCGGCATCGCTGTAGAACCATCCTTGACCCGCTTGGACCAACCCGACGGAGTATGGACCCCCTTGAAGTTCGGGACTTTTCCCATAGACTTCAATGGCAGAAAACCCCCATTGACTTCAATGGCGGCGATTTACCATTGAAAGTCTATGGCGGAGCTGCCCGTTGTTTTCAATGGGGATTTAGTGAAAAGCTGAGATTTCTTTTTCAATGGAGATTTTTGTATTAAAATGATTTAATGTGCATTGTGTAACTCCGGTTTCTTAGGTCGTAGCAAGTCGCTTTTTTGACCATATGGTGTCCCAGTTCTGGCAATGCGAACTGGGAAGTTTGGACCTGCTAAACCTAACGGAACCGGATATTTTAATACGTTTATGTTTTATGCTTAATAGTGTATCCTAAGGTAGGGATAAGTTCAAAAGGAAATTCTTTTGGGCCATAAGGTAGCAGATGGCCCTGAGGACGCCGCTATGTCTAGGATTTAAGTGCTGTTCAAAGAGTTTTATCACCCTCACTGTTTATCCGAAGCCCAAACCAGGGCAGGTCTTAAGTGTTCCAGTTAACACCTTTCAACAAAGGTTTTCCTGCCAGAACTCCAAAGGGTAGACTTTCTGGCATTCCTGACGTAAATGTGGGGCTTCAGAAATGAGACCCCCAGAGTTCTACTGCACATGTGCCAACTAGCAGGGGGGCATGGGTCAGAATGCTTTCCCACGTTAGTGAGTGGCTGGAGGTAATTGTAAACCAATCTCCTGTGCTTAAGGTTAAGAATAGAAGGAGAATGGTTTATAAACTGCTGTCCACCCATATATCCTTTGTCTTCGTTTGCTGATATGGTTACCTGATATCACCTGAATGATTTCCTCCCTGCTGAAAGAAATGCTACATCCTACTTCTCATTCCCCAACCCTTAAGTAAGTGTACTTCTTGTTTGTTACTGTATTATCTGTTGTGTTCACCTTTATTCTAAGGAATAAATACAATTTATTATATCTTAAGCCTCGTTCAGTTCAAACCCAATTATTTTTGTGTAATATTAATAAGCCTGTGGAAGCTATCGTCACAGGCGTATTAATATAACTGGTGGCAGCTGGTGGGACTGAACTGGACCTGGATTACAGTATTCTGCGGGGTACTGTGATCCAGTGGGAACTTGATAGTAATTGTAAGTTCCTGGGACTAAAGATATTGAACACACAGTAGTGCAACAAGTAACGCAAGTTGTCACACCACCTCACTGCTGCGACCCAGAACTCAGAGCCATGAGTGAAGCGGAGAACCTCTATTACCTGAGAACTAGAACTCAGCTAAAGGACAAGTGCCGTGCCTATGGACTGGAATATGTGGACCAGGCGGTCGAGGACATGGTTGCTGCAGTCACCGCATATGAAGCTGAGCATCCAGAGGTCCTGGAAGTAGCTCAGCTTGCCCTTTTACAGCCGCCCGGAGATCAGGGACTGAACCCAGTGCCGGGCTGGCAGGATCCCGGGGAGGGACCAAGTGCACCTCCCAGGACAAGTGCAGCAGGAGGGGCACGGGTAGCTGCGGCTACCAGTCCCTTTACCCCTGAAATGCTGGCACTGATAACAGCGTGGGGAGACCGAGGGACACCGGAGGAGCGGCTACAGTTTATCTCTATGGCAGTGAACAGACCCGCTTATTGCCCCCCGGTCCGACCCCCCAAAGATGAACTCTAACTGGACAAGCACAGTCTCACCAAGTATGTGGAGGGCACTGATCAGATTGACATGTTTCTAAGGAACTTTGAAGTGCAGTGCCGGCGGTACGGGGTGCTTCCCCAGCATAGGGTTGCACGCCTGGACCCGCTACTCTCCGGCTTGGCTAAACAGACTTTGATGGCGCTTACAGAGGAGTTTGCTGATGACTATGACCACCTGAAAGAACTTTTGCTGTTTCAGCACGGTTTTACCCCTGAAGCTTACCGGGGTAAGTTCCGGCTGGCGGAGAGGCACCCTCAGGAGACCTATGTCACTTATGTGACCCGCATGGCTTTGTACGGGTTACACTGGGTGGAGGGCTCTGAGGCCAGGACTTACCAACGCCTGCTGGACCTCATCTTTCAGGAGCAGCTCATGCAGCAGTGCCCGCCGGCGGTGAGGGCTTTTGTGTATGATAAAAAGCCCAAGACCTACACCGAGGCGGCGAGGATGGCAGATGACTATGTGGTCAGCCGGTCCCAGATGACCGCCAAGGTACCAGCCAAAGCGGTAACCCCACCGGCGCCGGCCAAGAAAGCTGTGAGTACCCCCCATTGGACCCAAAAGCCGCCTGCGGGCAGCGGGTCACAGAAGGCGGGAGAGCTCCGGCATGAGCGCCGGTGCTACAATTGCAACAGCACTGGTCACCTTAGACCAGATTGCCCGGAACCCCTGCGTTCCAATGGACCCTACCGAGGGCAACGCACCCCAGCTGCAAAGCCGGTAGCCCGCGTGCGGGTGGCTTCCACCAAAGAACCAGGACCGGTCATGGAAACAACTCCCAGCGAGACGTCCCATGTCACCCCTACCCCGGTTTCTTCAGTGCCTACAGCCAGGAGCGGAGGACATCACAGCGCAGACCTGCAGCAGATGGACGGCAGGAGCAAGCATCTCACCCCGGTCACAGTCGGTGACCGGCAAGCAGTTGGCTTACTTGATTCAGGAGCTGCAGTGACCCTGGTCCGACCTGATATGGTCCGGCCAGAGGAATTGATCCCAGGCCCTGGGATGCAGATCACTGTGGCTGACGGAGAGCCACGTTTCCTGCAGGTGGCCCGCATTTTTTTGGATTGGGGGGTGGGCAAGGGTGTGCGGGAGGTGGGGGTTTTACCAGGTTTGGATGCTGAAATTCTTTTGGGCAATGACCTGGGACCGATGACCTGCACCTACGACCGTGTGCCCCAGCCCGCTGCAGTGGCGGCGGTTACCCGGAGCCAGACCGCGGCAATGCCGGCGGTGGCCACCCCAGTCCCCCAGCCTTTGGGACCAACGTTAGCGGAGGGCACAGAGGAGCCCGGGGAGGTAAGCCAGGATCAGTTGCAACCACAGGCTGACTTACTGTTCCCCCTTACCGTGTCCCCTTCCCCTGACAATGACATGACTGGGGGGGGGGCAGATTTAGGAGCCCAGTTTAGGGAGGCAGTGAAGGCAGACCCTACCCTGGCCGGCGTGAGACTTCGGGCGTCCGAATCTCAGGCAGGGGAGGGCACTGAGCGCTGCCTATGGCATAAGGGACTCCTATACAGAGAAGAAGGGAACCCGGGAATAGAGAAGGGATTGACCGGTAAGCGACAGCTAGTAGTGCCCCAGGGGTACCGACAGCAATTGTTACGGGTAGCTCACTCTATTCCGTTAGCGGGACATCAGGGGGTCACCAGGACGCGAACCCGGTTATTGCAGCGTTACTTCTGGCCGGGGGCATCCAGGGATGCGGCTGATTTCTGCCGCTCCTGTGATACCTGCCAGCGAGTAGGTAAGGCGGGCGACCGTGTGAAGGCACCCCTGAGACCCCTACCGATAATAGGGGAACCCTTCCAGAAGGTAGCGATGGACCTGATAGGACCCCTCATGATTCCTAGCAGGTCAGGGAAGCGCTACGTCCTCACGGTGGTGGATTTTGCCACCCGGTACCCTGAGGCGGTAGCGCTGGGCACCATAAGTGCCAAGACAGTGGCAGCAGCTTTGCTGAACATTTTTGCTAGGGTAGGGTTCCCTAGTGAGATCCTAACTGATATGGGGTCGCAGTTCATGAGTGAACTGTTACATTGTCTCTGGGATGCTTGCGGTGTACAGCACCGGCGCACTACCCCTTACCATCCGCAAACGAACGGATTATGTGAGAGGTTTAATGGTACCCTGAAGCAGATGCTTCGGACCTTTATAGAGGCGGAGGGGAAAGACTGGGAGATTCACCTGCAGCACTTGCTGTTTGCATACCGAGAGGTACCGCAAGAATCTACAGGCTTCTCCCCCTTCGAGCTACTATATGGCCGCAGGGTACGTGGACCTCTGGACCTCTTCCGTGAGGGATGGGAGGGGGAGACTACTGCTACTGATGCTTCAGTGATCCAGTATGTAGTAGATCTCAGAGACCGGTTAGAGATGCTTATGGGGGTGGCCCAGGACCACCTCAGGGCTGCTCAGACCAAGCAGAAGCAATGGTATGACCAGCAGGCCCGTAGCAGAGAATTCATCCCAGGACAGCAGGTGCTTGTTCTCAAACCCACTCGGGAGAACAAGCTGATGGCTGCCTGGTCTGGACCGTACCCGGTTATCCGAAAGTTGAATGAGTGCAACTATGTTGTACAGGTAGCGCCCGAGAGGCACAAGACATATCACATTAATATGTTAAAGGAATACAGAGCACCGAGTATGGGAGCAGTAATGGCCATTTGTAGCCCACTGCTGGAGGATCCGGCGAGCAATGCTCTGCCTGATCTCCTAGGGGAGGCAAAGCAAGGAAACACTGTTGAGCAGGTAGAGATCGGGGCACAGTTGAGTGCTAGGCAGAAGGGAGAAGCCAGGGACATGCTAGCTCAGTATAGCGCCCTCTTCACTGACATGCCAGGGACCACACATCTCAACAAACACCCAGTACACACAGGGGACCTGCAGCCTCTGCATAAGCACGCTTCTAGAGTGTCAGCAGAGGTCAAGACAAGTATGGAGAGAGAGATTGAGGAGATGCTGACCCTAGGGGTAATTACTCCGTCCCAGAGCCCTTGGGCAAGTCCAGTAGTCCTAGTGCCTAAGAAGGACAAAACCACCAGGTTTTGTGTGGACTACCGGTTGCTCAACGCTGGGACGGTGTCAGATGCTTACCCCATGCCCCGCATGGATGAGTTACTAGATGAACTCGCGGGGGCAAAGTATCTGACCACCATGGATCTGAGCAAAGGCTACTGGCAGATTCCCCTGACCCTGGAGGCTAGGGAGAAGTCAGCATTCATCACTCCAAGTGGCCTCTATGAGTTTTTGGTGATGCCATTTGGGATGAAGAATGCCCCAGCTACCTTCCAACGCCTGGTCAATAGGTTACTGGAAGGGATGCAGAGCTATGCCAGGGCTTACTTAGATGACATTGCTGTCTTTAGTAATTCCTGGGAATCCCACATAGGACATGTAGCTGCGGTGCTGGATAGAATCAGGGAGGCTGGGCTTACCTTAAAACCCACTAAGTGTATGGTAGGGATGGCAGAAGTCCTGTACTTAGGGCACAGGGTGGGTGGAGGGCATCTCAAGCCAGAGCCAGCCAAGGTAGAAGCCATAGTTCAGTGGCCTGTTCCAAAAACCAAGAAACAGGTCATGGCCTTTTTGGGCACCGCAGGGTACTACAGGAAATTTGTCCCACAGTACAGCGCCGTGGCCAAACCCCTGACTGATCTGACTAAGAAGCAACTGCCTGTGCTTATTACCTGGTCTCCTGCCTGTGAAACTGCTTTCCAGGCACTGAAAGCTGCGCTTGCTGAGGCCCCCATCCTGGCTGCCCCAGATTATACCAAGCATTTTCTTATTCAGACTGATGCCTCAGACTTTGGTGTGGGGGCTGTGTTGAGCCAGGTGGGGGACGACGGCAAAGAGCACCCTGTGGTGTATCTCAGTCGCAAACTGCTCCCCAGGGAGGTGGCATATGCCACCATTGAAAAGGAGTGCTTGGCCATTGTGTGGGCACTCAAAAAGCTCCAGCCCTATGTCTATGGGAGGGCTTTCACGGTCATTACCGACCACAATCCCCTGAGCTGGCTACAGAGGGTATCAGGGGAAAATGCCAAACTGCTGAGATGGAGCTTGGCTTTGCAAGAATTTGAATTCACCATTCAGCACAAAAAGGGCAGTGAAAACAGCAATGCTGATGGGCTTTCACGCCAGGACTATCCCTCTGAGACTGAATTCATTAATGGTGCCAGCAGTGCCCCACTCCCCGTCAGGGCCAGTGGGCCACAGGACACGCATTAAGAAGGGGAGGTGTAGAGGGAGAGAGGGGGTGGCCCGGTATTAAAGGGGTTGCACCCCATTTGGCCACCCCTGACCGCACCAGGGAGACAAGGGGTTAACTGGGCTGAGGTCCAGAAATGTGATGTAACCCTTGTTATGACATGTAAATGTATTTTCCCCTGTTCCATTGTAATGTCTGGTTACTCAGTGTTTGCATCACACACACACTAGAATCCATCCGGGAGCACAAGGGTTAATAATTCTTTAATGATTATAGCTCTTTGTGTAGTTTTCCCGCCTTTTCAGGCACCATTTTGCAGGTCCCCATTGGCCGCCATTAGGGCTCAATGCATTTCAATAGGAATTGGTGCTGTTTTCGTCCTGTTTCCTGTAGTGACCAGCAGGTGGCGTCCGAGAGGGAGAGCGGCGGTTTCCCATTGAAAGTCAATGGGCTCATTGACTTCAATGGAGATGCCTCGAGGTAACCTAGTTGGCTGCCGTCCAGACCGCAAACCGCAAAGCGGATACAATGTCCTTCAAAAGAGCTAAAATCACTGGGTCAAGTTCAACGTCAATTAGCGGGGAAATAAACTGTTCTAGGGCACCTAGGGATAAAATTCTTTTTGCCCCTAGTTCCTAAGGGTCCCCCCACTCGACCACCACCGGGTCCCCGAATCCTGGACCCCCGATAAGGGTCGAACCAGATAGAGCGGGTCGCGCCATAGGCTTTGCCGGCGGCGGCAGAAACGGCTCAGAAAAATGACTAAGTGAGAAATGCTGAATTTTAGGAATCCATATCTCCGGTTCCGGAGGGTTCAGCGGATCAGGGTTTGGGGTATCTGTAGCCACTGCTCCGGCATCGCTGTAGAACCATCCTTGACCCGCTTGGACCAACCCGACGGAGTATGGACCCCCTTGAAGTTCGGGACTTTTCCCATAGACTTCAATGGCAGAAAACCCCCATTGACTTCAATGGCGGCGATTTACCATTGAAAGTCTATGGCGGAGCTGCCCGTTGTTTTCAATGGGGATTTAGTGAAAAGCTGAGATTTCTTTTTCAATGGAGATTTTTGTATTAAAATGATTTAATGTGCATTGTGTAACTCCGGTTTCTTAGGTCGTAGCAGGTCGCTTTTTTGACCATATGGTGTCCCAGTTCTGGCAATGCGAACTGGGAAGTTTGGACCTGCTAAACCTAACGGAACCGGATATTTTAATACGTTTATGTTTTATGCTTAATAGTGTATCCTAAGGTAGGGATAAGTTCAAAAGGAAATTCTTTTGGGCCATAAGGTAGCAGATGGCCCTGAGGACGCCGCTATGTCTAGGATTTAAGTGCTGTTCAAAGAGTTTTATCACCCTCACTGTTTATCCGAAGCCCAAACCAGGGCAGGTCTTAAGTGTTCCAGTTAACACCTTTCAACAAAGGTTTTCCTGCCAGAACTCCAAAGGGTAGACTTTCTGGCATTCCTGACGTAAATGTGGGGCTTCAGAAATGAGACCCCCAGAGTTCTACTGCACATGTGCCAACTAGCAGGGGGGCATGGGTCAGAATGCTTTCCCACGTTAGTGAGTGGCTGGAGGTAATTGTAAACCAATCCCCTGTGCTTAAGGTTAAGAATAGAAGGAGAATGGTTTATAAACTGCTGTCCACCCATATATCCTTTGTCTTCGTTTGCTGATATGGTTACCTGATATCACCTGAATGATTTCCTCCCTGCTGAAAGAAATGCTACATCCTACTTCTCATTCCCCAACCCTTAAGTAAGTGTACTTCTTGTTTGTTACTGTATTATCTGTTGTGTTCACCTTTATTCTAAGGAATAAATACAATTTATTATATCTTAAGCCTCGTTCAGTTCAAACCCAATTATTTTTGTGTAATATTAATAAGCCTGTGGAAGCTATCGTCACACTCCCTACCCACCCCTAACCACATTTGAAAAGCTCTGTCTGACAGAAACAGACACACAGGGACTTACATCGCAGATCTATGGAGAAGTGGTCGGTTCTGGGAGCTCACAACAACAACAAAAACTGGCGTACAGAGTTAGATGGGAAACAGACTTAGGGGAGGAATTGGAAGAGGACGATTGGACGGCCATATTAGAGGCCACAACCAAGAGCTCCATATGCACTACTTTGAAGGAGAATGCATATAAAGTATTGATGAGATGGTACCTCACCCCACTAAAATGATCAAGGTTTGTCACTGGATACTCCCCGCTGTGTCCTAAACAGTGTGGAGAATCGGCAGATTTCTACCATGGTTTAGGGAAACATCCCTAAGATCTGTCTATATCCTAAGTTCTGTCTACTCACACAGTTTTTGAACACACGTTCACTACAGAACCTCCACTGTTATTAAATAGGTATTTATCCTAATAAGCACCTACTACGAATGATGGATACATTTACACAGGAATCATTATATACCCTGTGAATCTCCCTGGTACATGTTGCTCTCATCATATCTCCATAGGAGACTTACATCTCCATTAAACAGCACTACCTGGCCACTGGATATACTGAACATTAATACAACGTACATTGACATTGAGTAACTTTAGCTATTTAGACGTATACCCTATTAGAGGGTGTACACCGTTTTTAATTACAATTGAATTAATTAATAAAGTGTTTTTATATATACATTTTTTCACCTCTGACCATATTATTACATAAAGGTCTGTAGTGCGCCTATATTAGGAATCTTCTGCACCTCCTCTAGGTACACCTTTGTGATTATATCTGCCACTCTCCCTAGGCAGCACGCACTTACCATCAAGGGGTATGAGCAAGGTCTCTCTGTATAGTATTTCATCCCCCAAGGTAAGTCTGCCCGGGATGTAAATGCGTAATAGGTAGTATTATTGATAAATCGTGGAACAATAGATGACTATTTGTTGTAAAGGTTGGATAATAATGTTGAAAAGAAAGATGGAATAAAATGTAATACGATGTTGTTTAAAAATGGTTTATTGTAAACACACCACAGTACAATGTATATTTTGGTGACATAACAGATGTAAAAATGTGAGGCGTGTGTCCTGCTAGGGTGTGAGGCGGCGGGTGGCGCGTGGGTTGTGAGTGCTGTCTGTGAGTGGGGGTCCTGCTAGGGTGTGAGGCGGCGCGTGGCGCGCGGGTTGTGAGTGCTGTCTGTGAGTGGGGGTCCTGCTAGGGTGTGAGGCGGCGGGTGGCGCGTGGGTTGTGAGTGCTGTCTGTGAGTGGGGGTCCTGCTAGGGTGTGAGGCGGCAGGTGGCGCATGGCTTGTGAGTGCTGTCTGTGAGTGGGGGTCCTGCTAGGGTGTGAGGCGGTGGGTCAGTGATGTCGGTGCTTAGGGGCAGGAGGCAGCAGGTGTGTGTGGCGGCAGTTATGTGTCGAGTGTGGCGGGTGTCTGTTGAGTGCGTGCAGCGGCTGTGAGGCGGCGGGTGAAAGGCAGAGGCGGGCGGAGTAAGGGTGGGTGAAAGGCAGAGGCGGGTGGGCGCGAAAGCAGAGGCGGGAAGGCAGGGGTGGGTAGGCGAGAAGGCGGGCAGGAAGGCGAAGGGTGGTGGGAAGGGGTGGAGGAGGGGAGGAGGGGTGGGAGGGGAGGAGGGGGGGGAAAGGGGAGTGGAGGGGGGGGAAAGGGGAGCGGAGGGGGGGGAAAGGGGAGCGGAGGGGGGGGAAAGGGGAGCGGAGGGGGGGAAAGGGGAGCGGAGGGGGGGGAAAGGGGAGCGGAGGGGGGGAAAGGGGAGCGGAGGGGGGGGAAAGGGGAGCGGACGGGAGGGAAAGGGGAGCGGAGGGGGGGGAAAGGGGAGCGGAGGGGGGGGAAAGGGGAGCGGAGGGGGGGGAAAGGGGAGCGGACGGGAGGGAAAGGGGAGCGGAGGGGGGGGGGAGAAAGGGGAGCGGGAGGTGGGAGAAAGGGGAGCGGGAGGGGGGAGAAAGGGGAGCGGGAGGGGGGGAGAAAGGGGAGCGGGAGGGGGGAGAAAGGGGAGCGGGGGGGGGAGAAAGGGGAGCGGGGGGGGAGAAAGGGGAGCGGGGGGGGAGAAAGGGGAGCGGGGGGGAGAAAGGGGAGCGGGGGGGGAGAAAGGGGAGCGGGGGGGGGAGAAAGGGGAGCGGGGAGAAAGGGGAGGGGGGGAGAAAGGGGAGTGGGGGGGGAGAAAGGGGAGTGGGGGGGAGAAAGGGGAGTGGGGGGGGAGAAAGGGGAGTGGGGGGGGAGAAAGGGGAGTGGGGGGGGAGAAAGGGGAGTGGGGGGGGGAGAAAGGGGAGTGGGGGGGGGAGAAAGGGGAGTGGGGGGGGGAGAAAGGGGAGTGGGGGGGGGAATCGACACACTGCTTGGACAGTTAAGGCAGTGTCATTACGTCCCTCGTAACGCACACACAAAAAACGTCTGCTACAGCCGTGTATAACGCGGGGGAACTCTTCCCTAACTCCTCCAGTTGTCACCCTTCAAATCCCGGCACCAAACTTGGGCGCAAAGACCTTGCAACAATTTGCCTGGCTACATCACCCCCTTGGCCTAATAAACATGCTATTACTATTAGTTCACATTAGCCCAAGGAAGGGGGATTACATTTGTTGGGGGATCCCCGTGACTCGCGGCTCGCCCCCCCACCCGTTCCCCGTGACTCGCGGCTCGCCCCCCCCCCTCAGTTCCCCGTGACTCGCGGCTCGCCCCCCCCCCCGTTCCCCGTGACTCACGCTCCCCCCCCCGTTTCCCATGACTCGCCCCCCCCGTTCCCCGTGACTCGCGCTCCCCCCCCCCCCGTTTCCCATGACTCGCGGCTCGCCCCCCCCGTTCCCCGTGACTCGCGCTCCCCCCCCCCGGCGCCCACTTGTCCCCCGATGTGCCGTCCGGCTGAGTGAGGCTTGCAGGCGGCGGCAGGAAGCGCCCTGTGTGGGCCTGTGTGGGCCTGAGGCGTGAGGCTGCGCGCCTGAAATGGGAGAGTTACTGGCGCCATAAGCTGAGGCGGGATGCGCAGTGACTTACCTGAGGGGGAGGTAGCGCCGGGGAGGTAAGGGAGCGGCTGGGGTAGGAGGGCCGCGCTTCCCGACCGTCTGGAGCCGGTGCAGGGCGGCGCACGTGATGGGGGGGGGGCGGACAGAGGGGGGGGGGTGTGTGTGTGTGTGTGTCCTGTCTGTATATGTGTGTGTGTGTCCTGTCTGTCTATCTGTGTCCTGTCTGTGTATCTCAGTGTGTGTGTGTGTATCTGTGTGTGTCTCAGTGTGTGTGTATCTCAGTGTGTGTGTGTATCTGTGTGTCTCAATGTGTGTGTATCTCAGTGTGTGTGTGTGTGTGTGTATCTTTGTGTGTGTCTCAGTGTCCTGCCTGTGTGTGTCTCCGTGTCCTGCCTGTGTATGTCTCCGTGTGTGAGTGTGTATCTCTGTGTGAGTGTATGTGTGTGTCCGGCCAATGAGAGGTGTGCGGGGGCGGGCCAAGGGAGCCAATGGGATTGCCGCTAGGGACACAGGGAGGGACACAGGGAGCCACATAGAACACTTTCACAAATATATAGTAGATATATATATATATATGTATTGGGGGTGTTGGGGTATTTTTTATATGTATTGGGGGTGTTGAGGTATTTTTTACCTGTATTGTGGGTGTTGGGGTATTTTTTTAATGGATTGGGGGTGTTGGGGTATTTTTTTACATGGATTGGGGGTGTTGGGGTATTTTTTACATGGAATGGGGGTGTTGGGGTATTTTTTTTTTTTTTTTTATAACTTCAAGTTTATTGAATTTTTCAGTACATTTAGTATTGTGACTCAAGTAACTTGGACATTCAATGTATTACATCCATATACGATACATATAGTCTCTCCCGTTGGCACTTACAGTAATTATAGAGGAATATATCTTCCTTAATAACAGCCGGTATGTTTAGGCAGTTTAAACTTGGGGGTACAGGAAAATAAAATACAAGGGTGGAGAGGGGGGGGCGCGGGCTCTCTCTTCTTCCGACTTAACGTGAGTGGCTAAGCCGCTGTGTTCACTGTGCTTACTACCCACTCGGTCCACGCTATGTGCTCATAAGATGTACATTCAGCTGGGCATCGCAGTCCAATTCGCTCTCTTTGAACGAGAATGCATTTGGGATTATCATTGCCAAATTGTGGCTACCTCCACCCCCGGGATATCTGTCTGTGCCAACCAAGGCGTTCAGACTTTTAGATATTTGTTGCCATTGTCATTGACTAAACTAGTCAGCTTTTCCATCTGGCATATGTACCATAATCGATTCCGAATCTTCTGGATATTTGGGATCTCTGGTTGTTTCCACAAAGCTGCGATCTCGCACCTCGTTGCTGTTGCAAAATGTGCCACTAGTTTATTACCCGTTTTTGAAAGGCCCGGCCATGGTCTATTCAATAGGAACAGCCACGGGTCCGGGGGAATTGTGAGGTCAAAAATCCTCTGGATCCAATGTCTAATTTCTTCCCATAGGGGTGAGATCCGAGGGCAAGACCACAGCATGTGTAACAGGTCCGCCGATTCTCCACACTGTTTAGGACACAGCGGGGAGTATCCAGTGACAAACCTTGATCATTTTTGTGACGTGAGGTACCACCTCATCAAAACTTTATATGCATTCTCCTTCAAAGTACAGTAGTGCATATGGAGCACTTGGCTGTGGCCTCTAATATGGCCATCCAATCGTCCTCTTCTAATTCCTCCCCTAAGTCCGTTTCCCATCTAACTCTGTACGCCAGTTTTTGTTGTTGCTGTGAGCTCCCAGAACCGACCACTTCTCCATAGATCTGCGATGTAAGTCCCCGTGTGTCTGTTTCCGTCAGCCAGAGCTTTTCAAATGTGGTTAGGGGCGGGTAGGGAGCATTTTTGGTGAAGAACGCTCTGATCTGGAGGTATCGGAAGAATTCGGAGTGTGGGATATTTTTCTTGGATCGGATTTGTTCGAATGATTTAACCTTGTTTGGTATACCCTCCAGATCTCTTAACCTATGATATCTGTATTTTTTCCAGTGCCCTGCGGCGCTTTCTGCTAGTCCTGGTGCAAAGTCGGGGTTGCCCCATAATGGGGACATCAAGGAGTGTTTGGAGGTCAAGGCGTGTTTAAATGTAGCAGTCTCCCAGACCGACAACGAGTTAGCCACCGATGAGAGCGGCCGTTCAGCCCATTTAACGGCTGTTTTGGGTAGCCACAGCAAATTGTCTATCTCCAGTGGGGAGCAAGCCCTCTTTTCTAGATCCACCCATCTTTTCATCTTTTCAATGCTGGGTTGGTCTGCCATTGTGTGAGTTGACACAATTGCGCCGCTTTATAATAAGATACCAGGCAAGGTACCGCTAGGCCCCCTGTCCGTGTAGTTTTTTTCATAATTGTCTTATTTACTCTCGGTTTCTTTCCTCCCCATATAAACTCGGAGATGTCAGACTGAAGTGAGAGTATGTCCTTCAGTCTAAGTGGCACAGGTAGAGTCTGGAACAAGTATAGGATACGGGGGAGGATATTCATCTTTACACTATGTATCCTACCTATCCAGGAGATCTTATGGGGCATCCATTTTCTCAAATCCTCTTTCAGTGTTTTAATTAGTTTGGGGTAATTAGCTTCATAGATGCCTCTGTAATCTTTGGTGATGTGAACTCCTAGATATTTAATATGTTTTGGTTGCCAATTAAAATTGAAGTTCAGACTCAGTAGTTTTTCGGTTTCTTTTGGGAGGCTAATATTCAGGGCCTCGGATTTGGTTTGGTTTATTTTAAATCCTGATATTCTATTAAATTTATCTAACAGGTCAAATAGGTTCGGTAGGGAGATTAGAGGTCTTGAGATCAACAGTAGTATATCGTCCGCATACAGGGCAACCTTGTGGGATTGTGCATGTAATGTAATCCCTGAGATATCTGGGTTGTTACGGATCTGCGCTGCCAGTGGCTCCATACATAGGGCGAATAACAAGGGAGATAGTGGGCACCCCTGTCGTGTGCCGCTTTTAATTTGAAATAAATTTGAAGGGAACCCCTGATGGAGAACCCTGGCAGCGGGGCCAGAGTAGAGCGACAAAATCGCCCCACTCACCTTTTCACCAAAGCCAAATGCTCCAAGCGTCTGTTTTAGGTAGGGCCAGTCAATCCTGTCAAACGCTTTTTCTGCATCCAGACTCAACATCATAATGTTTAATTTCTGATTCTTGGCTATTTCTAACAGATCAATGATTCGTCGGGTGTTGTCCGCAGCTTGTCTACCCATAATAAAACCGACTTCATCTGGATGAATGAGTCTGGGCAGGATATGACTTAATCTATTGGCCAGTAGTTTGGTGTAAATTTTAACATCCGTGTTGATTAGGGAGATTGATCTATAACTTTTGCAGTCCTCCGGATCCTTCCCTGGTTTATAAATTACTGAGATCGACGCCTGGAGCATCTGCTTCGGGAACGGGGCTCCTGCTAATACAGCATTATACATTCGGAGCAGCCATGGGGCTAAGTTCTTGGTGAATTTCTTGTAGTACTGCCTCGAAAAGCCATCAGGCCCCGGGGCCTTTGAGGGCTTGAGGTCTGTGATGACCTGGGTAAGTTCTTCCAATGTGAAATTAGCCTCTAGCACCTCCCTATCCAGCTCACTCAGCCCTGTCAGGTTGGGCCTTGCTAGAAAATCTTCCAGGGCCCTTGTGGTTTTTGGATTATGTGTCACTTTCTCTCCATTATATAAATTTTTGTAGAATGATTTAAATTCCTCGACTATGCTTTTTGGGTTAGATGTGGAGGTGCCGTCCTTCTGGCGGACCACCTGTATACTATAGTTGGGCTGTCTGTTATGTTTTTTACGCACTAGCATTGTATCTGGCCTGTTTGCCTATTCATAGAATTTCCTCCGTGACCAATTTAGGGATTTGTCAGCCTGGGAGACCATCAGCAGATTGAGTTCAATTTTGGTATTTTTTATCTCCAATAAGACCCCTGGGTCCAATTTCTGTTTATGCCTTGGCTTGGAGGGCTGCGATCTTATTATTGCGCTCTCTCTTTCTACGGCCTGCAATGCAAATTAGTGTGCCCCTTGTGGTTGCCTTATGGGCCTCCCAGAGGGTGAGATCAGAGCTCACCGAACCATAGTTAGTTGCAAAGAATTGATCAATCTCCTTGCCGACTGAGCCACAGATGTCTGGGATTTTAAGGAGTGACTCATTTAACTTCCAGTTTGCGCCAGGCCTATCAGAACGAATTTGGTTGCACCTCAGCTCTATAGGCGCGTGGTCCGACCATGAAATGTCATGGATCTTCGCTTGGGCGACCAAGGGGACCTGTCTACTAGATATGAAGAAGTAGTAGATTCTGCTGTAAGCATCATGAGGGTGGGAGTAGAATGTATAATTTTTTCAGTGGGGTGGATTTCCCTCCAGATGTCAACTAACTGTTTTTTTTTTAAGCCTGCTTTTAGGTTATCTATCACCTTCTTCCGACAGTTTCTGGCAATACCCGACCTGTCCAGTTTTGGGTTTAGTGTTAGGTTGAAGTCTCCTGCTAGTATTATATGTCCCTTGGACATCTGGTGTAGTTTCTGGGAAAATTCCCTAAAGAAGTCGTGACTTTGCTCGCAGGGAGCATATAATCGAGGCTAACGTTATTGATTGTTCTTGTATGGTTCCCACTATGATCAAGTATCTGCCTTCGCTATCTCTCTTGATTGTTTCTACAGTGAATGGTACCCTGTTATGAAAGATAACACCAACCCCTCTTTTTTTCCCCCCAGATGACGCTAAGTAGAATTGTGCAAATTGTCTATCCAGGTATTTGGGTAAACTGCTGCGGCTAAAATGGGTTTCCTGGACTAGGAGAATATCGACCTGTTTAATTTTAAAATCTGTGAATGCCGCTTTCCTTTTCGTAGGGTTGTTAAACCCTTTTACGTTGTTAGATAAAATATTCAGAGCCATTCACTTGGATCTATAGAGGGGCTGCGTCTTATGCTGATACTATAATTAAGTGGTCTGTATCTGAACCGTGCGGCTTCGTGTATGTGGGCTGTGATAAGCATCTGTAGCGAGGTTTCACATATCCTCTGCTTGAGGGTAGCCCGCGTCCCAGGGAGAAGGAGAGGTGGGGGCGGGGAGGGGGGGGGGGTAGGGGCAAAAAAGGTCATAAAAAAAAGAAAAGGGCCGTGTCTGGGCAGATCCAGAGTCGGCTCTCTTGCCCTACTTGTCGGACAGCCATCTGGTACCCGAATAGGGGGTGCTCCAGTGTTTTTGGGTCTGTCCTCCGTTGGGCTAAACAGCTCCCATGGACTACTTCCATGAGATACCTCCTGAGGCGCCGCCGAACAACCAGGGTTGGTTCCCACCGGCAGTGTTCAATGTACATGAAATGCGGTGTATTGTGACACAAAATATCAGTCTTTATTATAACTTGGGAAAACTGGGTGTATTGTCAAACTTAACTTAACTTGACTTAACTTAGCTTTGGCTCCGCGGACGCGTCCCGGTGCTGGAGACCCCCTCCCGACCGGAGGCACGCCGACCCCAGTTGGTGCTTCTTGTTTGCTTCTGCACAGGGGCACATGTTCCCCCCCCCCCCTCGTCTAGGAGCACAGTGTGACGCGGGGGCCCGCGGCCCGGACTGGGAGGTGTCCAGTGTTGCATGACCTCCTCGAGGACGTCCCCGAGCACCCCGACACGCCGCCAGCCGTGATGCCATAGTGACCCTATAGCAAAAACATAACATTCAACTATAACGATTTACTGTAACTTGAACCGTTTTGGTTAACCTAACATGTACCGGACCTTTTTAAGTAAGTAGTACCCTTATGGCCGTTTCAGAGTCTCTGCAGAGACTAACCTCTCCCCCTTCCGTTGTTAGCCACAGCACCCGTCTGGGGTACAATATCTATCTCCTGCCGACCCCCGGGGGGGCACTATCTGCGATATACAGCTGTGAACGCTGCCCTGGTCTATTTGGTCTGGGGTTGGGGGCGCGCGGGGGCACCTTAGCTAATGGAGCTTATCCGTAGTTGAGCTTGCGGGGGACTGATTGTGGGATCTCTCTATCCTGTTGATCCTGGCGCTTATCTAAGGTATTACCCTCAACCCTCCTGAGACCTGTAGAGGATGCGCGGGGTATGGATAACTCCTCGCCTGCTCTCTGCTCTTTCCCACTTGCCCTCGGCCTCTCCCTCCCTCCGTTGGTCTCGTGTACCCTCCCTCAGTCCTGGCTCAGTCTCGGTGGCTGTGGCTCCGGCTGCGATCTGCCCTCCAGAAGTGTTCCGTGACCCGGAAGTCCCTTGCGGAGCGGAAGTGCTTGGATGTGGGGATGCCTCTGCTGTGGTGCTGGGCTGTGCGCAGGTCTGTGGCACCTCCTCCTCTCTCTTCGCGCCTTCAGCCTGTTTTCCCGCTCTCAGCCTCACCGTTGGTCCCAGAAGATGGCTGCTGACGTCACGTTGCTGTAGTTCCCGGAGATGACCACCAGGGGGGGCAATGTAAGTTCTTCTATGGCCGGCGATTTTAACATGGAGAGGGGAATGGGGTACGGTTCCCTTAAACTGCTCAATTGGTCCTGTTGAGCTGCGGAGGACTCGGATCTTCACGTGGTTTCGTCAGTCTCGGCTCCCACTCTGCTCCAGGACGTTTGCCACTCGGTTTTTGACTACTAGGAGGGCGAATGGAAACAGCCACCTATATCTGACACCCCTGTCCTGCAACATTTTTGTCACCGTTCCCAGGTTGCGTCTTCTTGAGAGGGTAGCTGGGGAAAGATCCTGGTAGATCTGGAGTTTGAAACCCTCGAACTCCATGGTTCTTGATTCCCTGGCTATCCGACAGACAGAGTCCTTTATTTTGTAATAGTGGAAGCGGACAATTATGTCGCGTGGGGGGTCTCCTGGCTGTGGCTTCGATCTCAGGGCTCTGTGGCACCTGTCGAGATGTAAGTCCTGGGCTGCTTTATCTGGCAGGAGATGTTCCAGCCACTTCTGCACATATTCCTCAGGGTCGTTCACAGCCTCTGGGACCCCCCGAATGCGGACATTGTTGCGTCTATCGCGATTCTCCGCATCTTCTTGTTTGTCTGTGATGTCGCAGATTTTGTCCTGCAGTTGGGCCACCACTTTATTTGTCTGTTGGAGGGCCCTCGTGTTGGCGTCCATCTTGGTTTCCAATGCCCCGGTCTTCTCCCAAAGCCCGTCTAGATCCCTCCTCAGATTCCACAGTTCTCTGCGGAAGAACTGCTTCATTTCTGTGCAGAATTCCCTGAGGTCCTTTCTGGTGACCAGCTCTTTGTCATCCGCTCTCGGTGCCGGTCTGTCAGCTTCCGTGTCTGTCTGCATCGCTGGTGCAGGGGGTTCGGGGTCGTTTCCCGCTGGTTTTTTTAAATTAAAATATGTGGTGACCGAGGGGTCTTTTTGCTTAGATTTCGCCTTTGTCGGCATCACTGGGTATTCTGATCGATGATCGTGCCGATATGCTGCTTGGGGGGGTCACTTGATGTGCCACTTTTTATTGATAATTATGCCGGTGCGAGCGGAGCTAGAAACCTAAGCTTCCATCCACTCTGGCTTCGCGCATGCGCCTCGTTGGGGTATTTTTTACATGGATTGGGGGTGTTGGGGTATTTTTTACATGGATTGGGAGTGTTCGGGTATTATTAACATGGATTGGGGGTGTTGGGGTATTTTTTATATGGATTGGGGGTGTTGAGGTATTTTTTACATGGATTAGGGGTGTTGGGGTATTTTTTTACATATATACTGTGAAGTATTTTATATACGAAACGCGTAGGAGAGGGCGCGTTCCTTATCTTTACCCATTGAGGTATTTGCAAGCAGCTTTTGACTGTGTTCGGGACATTTGCTGGCCTAGTTATTGCCTAGTGCGGCACAACACAATCTGTGGACAGACGCCGATTGATGACGTCACACGCGCACACGTGAAACAACCGGGAACCGGCAAGGAGAGTAACCTTCTCTCCAGCAACGGCAGTGGCGTCCCTATCGTGAAGTGAGGAACTTCAATTTGGAGTGGAGCTTTCTAACCCTGGGACCCTGCTAGCAGAGAGGAGAAATCCAAGCCGGAATAGCAGATTCCTGTGTTGCTGTGTTCACCGAGTGGTAACATGTCCCTAACATGTCATGCTGTGTATTTTTAATCTTGATGTACTTGCAATACTTACCACTGTTATAAAATATTTACTTTTAATATACACTATGAGGTTTTTTTGCGCTGTTTTTCTTTTTGTTTTGTACTAGTTCTGGAGTGCTGAGCCATCCCACAAGAACAGCGGCATAAACCTCATCTTAAACCAGGTTGTTTTATTTCCTATAAAGGTCACTAAGTCACTATCACATTCAATACACTTTATGAGTGCAGATCACTTTTTTTGTATCACTATGTATGTATGTATATATATATATGTATATATATATATGCGAGAGAAAAAAGGGGGGACCCCGCATCCACAGGATATATAGAAACAACCAAATACCGACACTGGATAAATCCAATATACAGTGATATGTCGGTGGTGCTATAAGGGCAGATAAATAGGGTAAGAGAGAGAAAGGTCCTAAAAAAGCACTCTAGTATGTATTTAAGTACAAATCACATAATTTTTATTGGTAAATTGTCACAGAACAACGGTTAAAAACGAAGCACAGAAAATATTAAAATAGGGCATGGATCCCCTGTACGTTACAAGACTTGAGAAATCCTCCAAAGACGTGTCCTCATAGGGACATAACCAGAAGTCAAAATTGACAATAATAATGCTCTAAGGTACCTGACAAGGTAAGTCTAATATAACAAGCAACAGACTTAATAACCGTGGCTATGGCTACGTGATCATAGGCAGAAAATCACAACATACTATTATCCCCATCAGTCTAGGGTTAGTCTATAGTGACACAGATAGCATGTAAGTGACAACAATGATACACAATATGAAGCCTAGAAAGCACACTTAGGCCTGCAGCAAATAAGAGTGATACATCACCTATAGTCAGGTACACTACCGACACAGTTTATTGCACTGCGGCCAGTTCCGCAAGCCGGGAGATTTCCCGGCTTGCTAGTGGCCGCCCCTCGGCGTGCCGCGCGTCACCGACGCTTGGTCACGCGTCATCGGGACCCTGCGCCCCCTGCACGCGCGTCCAGGGCTCCCCGAGGGAGCCCTGGTGTCCCGCGATGTGGGGGACGGCGGCAGGGGGTTCCGGGGGACCCGGCGGACCCGGCAGCGGGAGGGAGAGCGCCCCGATCGGAGGGCGCTCTTCCGCTGTTTCGGCGCGCGCCAGTTTACTGCTGCGGCCGAGAACGGGCAAATGCTCGAATAAACTCGGCCGCAGCAGTACACAAATAATTGATGAAAGGAGGAGACAAGGAGCAAAGCTCAAAGCATGATAACGTGTCCCAAGGAGGGGACAAACCAGGGGGTCCTGCCTACTAGACCTGCTCCTTGTCACTATAAGACACTATAAGACGATAAGGGTACGGAATGAGTGAGCGTGGGGTAATTGACAGAGGGAGAGGAGAGAGGGGGTGAGTGAGGAAAAGAGATAGTAAGAGTGAAGCAGGGGAGATAAATATATGTGAGGCGGGAGGGTGAGATGGGAGAGAAATACATGGGGAGGGGGAAAGAGAGGGGGCTCCTGAGGTGTGAAATGGGGGGGGGGGGGGTGGTGGGCAATACCACCGACACGGGGGGGGGGCTGCTTAAAATGTTTGTCCCGGGCCCCGCGATTTCTGTTGGCGGCCCTGTATTTAATGATTAAGAACCGTAAAAAGAAAAAAGAAATCATAATGTCTTTTTCTTCCTGATATGTTATTGCATGTTTCCCATTTATTTCCCTTTTATTAGGTCCCACAAACATGGTGTGAGAGTTATTTGGGGCAGGCAGAATGCAGGGTTCTGATGAAGCTCAGTGTCAGACCCGCGGGGGTCTGTGTGAGGGAGCGGGGGGTCTGTGTGAGGGAGCGGGGGTCTATGTGAGGGAGCGGGGGGGGGGTTCTGTGTGAGGGAGCGGGGGGGGGTGGTCTGTGTGAGGGAGCGGGGGGGTCTGTGTGAGGGAGCGGGGGGTCTGTGAGGGAGCGGGGGGGGTCTGTGTGAGGAAGCGGGGGGTCTGTGTGAGGGAGCGGGGGGTCTGTGTGAGGGAGCGGGGGCCTGTGTGACGGAGCGGGGGTCTGTGTGAGGGAGCGGGGGGGGCCTGTGTGAGGGAGCGGGGGGGTCTGGGTGAGGGAGCGGGGGTCTCGGTGGGGGGGGGTCTGTGTGAGGGAGTCTGTGTGAGGGAGCGGGGGTCTCGGTGGGGGGGGGGAGCTCTGTGTGAGGGAGCGGGGGGGCTCTGTGTGAGGGAGCGGGGGGGGTCTGTGTGAGGGAGCGGGGGGTCTGTGTGAGGGAGCGGGGGGTCTGTGTGAGGGAGCGGGGGGTCTGTATGAGGGAGCGGGGGGGGTCTGTGTGAGGGAGCGGGGGGGGGTCTGTGTGAGGGAGTGGGGGGTCTGTGTGAGGAAGCGAGCGGGGGGGTCTGTGTGAGGGAGCGGGGGGGGGTCTGTGTGAGGGAGCGAAGGGGGGTCTGTGTGAGGGAGCGTGGGGGGGTCTGTGTGAGGGAGGGGGGGTCTGTGTGAGGGAGGGGGTCTGTGTGAGGGAGCGGGGGGTCTGTGTGAGGGAGTGGGGGGGGTCTGTGTGAGGGAGTGGGGGGGGTCTGTGTGAGGGAGTGGGGGGAGTCTGTGTGAGGGAGCGGGAGGTCTGTGTGAGGGAGGGGGGGTCTGTGTGAGGGAGTGGGGGGTCTGTGTGAGGGAGTGGGGGGGGTCTGTGTGAGGGAGCGGGGGGGTCTGTGTGAGGGAGTGGGGGGGGGTCTGTGTGAGGGAGCGGGGGGTCTGTGTGAGGGAGCGGGGGTCTGTGTGAGGGAGCGGGGGTCTGTGTGAGGGAGCGGGGGGTCTGTGTGAGGGAGCAGGGGGCGGTCTGTGTGAGGGAGCGGGGGGGGCCTGTGTGAGGGATCGGGGGGGGGCCTGTGTGAGGGAGCGGGAGGGTCTGTGTGAGGGAGCGGGGGGTCTGTGTGAGGGAGCAGGGGGGGGGGGGCCTGTGTGAGGGAGCGGGGGCTCTGTGTGAGGGAGCAGGGGGGGCCTGTGTGAGGGAGCGGGGGCTCTGTGTGAGGGAGCGGGGGTGGTCTGTGTGAGGGAGCGGGGGTGGTCTGTGTGAGGGAGCGGGGGGTCTGTGTGAGGGAGCGGGGGGTCTGTGTGAGGGAGCGGGGGGGGCTCTGTGAGGGAGCGGGGGGTCTGTGTGAGGGAGCGGGGGGTCTGTGTGAGGGAGCGGGGGGGGCTATGTGTGAGGGAGCGGGGGGTCTGTGTGAGGGAGCGGGGGGGGTCTGTGTGAGGGAGTGGGGGGGCTATGTGTGAGGGAGCGGGGGGGTCAGTGTGAGGGAGCGGGGGTCTGTGTGAGGGAGCGGGGGTCTGTGTGAGGGAGCGGGGGGGGTCTGTGTGAGGGAGCGGGGGGGTCTGTGTGAGGGAGCAGGGGGGTCTGTGTGAGGGAGCGGGGGGGGTCTGTGTGAGGGAGCGGGGGGGGTCTGTGTGAGGGAGCGGGGGGTCTGTGTGAGGGAGCGGGGGGTCTGTGTGAGGGAGCGGGGGGTCTGTGTGAGGGAGCGGGGGGTCTGTGTGAGGGAGCGGGGGGTCTGTGTGAGGGAGCGGGGGGGTCTGTGTGAGGGAGCGGGGGGGGTCTGTGTGAGGGAGCGGGGGGTCTGTGTGAGGGAGCGGGGGGTCTGTGTGAGGGAGCGGGGGTCTGTGTGAGGGAGCGGGGGGTCTGTGTGAGGGAGCAGGGGGCGGTCTGTGTGAGGGAGCGGGGGGGGGCCTGTGTGAGGGAGCGGGGGCTCTGTGTGAGGGAGCGGGGGGGTCTGTGTGAGGGAGCGGGGGGTCTGTGTGAGGGAGCAGGGGGGGGGGCCTGTGTGAGGGAGCGGGGGCTCTGTGTGAGGGAGCGGGGGCTCTGTGTGAGGGAGCGGGGGTGGTCTGTGTGAGGGAGCGGGGGGTCTGTGTGAGGGAGCGGGGGGGTCTGTGTGAGGGAGTGGGGGGGCTATGTGTGAGGGAGCGGGGGGGTCAGTGTGAGGGAGCGGGGGTCTGTGTGAGGGAGCGGGGGGGGCTATGTGTGAGGGAGCGGGGGGGGTCTGTGTGAGGGAGCGGGGGGGTCTGTGTGAGGGAGCAGGGGGGTCTGTGTGAGGGAGCGGGGGGTCTGTGTGAGGGAGCGGGGGGGGGTCTGTGTGAGGGAGCGGGGGGTCTGTGTGAGGGAGCGGGGGGTCTGTGTGAGGGAGCGGGGGGTCTGTGTGAGGGAGCGGGGGGTCTGTGTGAGGGAGCGGGGGGTCTGTGTGAGGGAGCGGGGGGGTCTGTGTGAGGGAGCGGGGGGGGGGGTCTGTGTGAGGGAGCGGGGGGTCTGTGTGAGGGAGCGGGGGTCTGTGTGAGGGAGCGGGGGTCTGTGTGAGGGAGCAGGGGGCGGTCTGTGTGAGGGAGCGGGGGGGGGGCTGTGTGAGGGATCGGGGGGGGCCTGTGTGAGGGAGCGGGGGCTCTGTGTGAGGGAGCGGGGGGGTCTGTGTGAGGGAGCGGGGGGTCTGTGTGAGGGAGCGGGGGGTCTGTGTGAGGGAGCAGGGGGGGGGCCTGTGTGAGGGAGCGGGGGCTCTGTGTGAGGGAGCGGGGGCTCTGTGTGAGGGAGCGGGGGTGGTCTGTGTGAGGGAGCGGGGGGTCTGTGTGAGGGAGCTGGGGGTCTGTGTGAGGGAGCGGGGGGGCTCTGTGAGGGAGCGGGGGGGCTCTGTGAGGGAGCGGGGGGTCTGTGTGAGGGAGCGGGGGGTCTGTGTGAGGGAGCGGGGGGGTCTGTGTGAGGGAGCGGGGGGGGCTATGTGTGAGGGAGCGGGGGGTCTGTGTGAGGGAGCGGGGGGGTCTGTGTGAGGGAGTGGGGGGGCTACGTGTGAGGGAGCGGGGGGGTCAGTGTGAGGGAGCGGGGGTCTGTGTGAGGGAGCGGGGGGGGCTATGTGAGGGAGCGGGGGGGTCTGTGTGAGGGAGCGGGGGGGTCTGTGTGAGGGAGCGGGGGGGTCTGTGTGAGGGAGCGGGGGGGTCTGTGTGAGGGAGCGGGGGGGTCTGTGTGAGGGAGCAGGGGGGTCTGTGTGAGGGAGCGGGGGGTCTGTGTGAGGGAGCGGGGGGGGTCTGTGTGAGGGAGCGGGGGGGGTCTGTGTGAGGGAGCGGGGGGTCTGTGTGAGGGAGCGGGGGGGGTCTGTGTGAGGGAGCGGGGGGTCTGTGTGAGGGAGCGGGGGTCTCGGTGGGGGGGGCTCTGTGTGAGGGGGCAGGAGGCGTCTGTGTGAGGGAGAGGGGGGCTCTGTGTGAGGGAGCGGGGGCTCTGTGTGAGGGAGCGGGGGCTCTGTGTGAGGGAGCGGGGGTGGTCTGTGTGAGGGAGCGGGGGGTCTGTGTGAGGGAGCGGGGGGTCTGTGTGAGGGAGCGGGGGGGCTCTGTGAGGGAGCGGGGGGGCTCTGTGAGGGAGCGGGGGGTCTGTGTGAGGGAGCGGGGGGTCTGTGTGAGGGAGCGGGGGTCTGTGTGAGGGAGCGGGGGGGTCTGTGTGAGGGAGCGGGGGGGGCTATGTGTGATGGAGCGGGGGGTCTGTGTGAGGGAGCGGGGGGGTCTGTGTGAGGGAGTGGGGGGGCTATGTGTGAGGGAGCAGGGGGGTCAGTGTGAGGGAGCGGGGGTCTGTGTGAGGGAGCGGGGGGGGCTATGTGTGAGGGAGCGGGGGGGCCTGTGTGAGGGAGCGGGGGGGTCTGTGTGAGGGAGCGGGGGGGTCTGTGTGAGGGAGCGGGGGGGTCTGTGTGAGGGAGCGGGGGGGTCTGTGTGAGGGAGCGGGGGGGTCTGTGTGAGGGAGCGGGGGGGTCTGTGTGAGGGAGCAGGGGGGTCTGTGTGAGGGAGCGGGGGGTCTGTGTGAGGGAGCGGGGGGGGGTCTGTGTGAGGGAGCGGGGGGTCTGTGTGAGGGAGAGGGGGGGGTCTGTGTGAGGGAGCGGGGGGTCTGTGTGAGGGAGCGGGGGGGGGTCTGTGTGAGGGAGAGGGGGGGGGCTCCACACAGCCACTGGAGCGCGCGCTGCCATGACCACCCGGGACTTAGCCTAAGCCACGCCCCCAGCAGACACTCTCTAAGCCACGCCCCCGGCAGGGACACTCATGGTGTCTCTTCCCCTTTAATATTAACCCCTCTGCTGCTGGTTATTATTATTGCTGTGATTGGCTGCTGCTGGTCACGTGGTCGCTCTAGACCGGAGGCGCATGAGCAGCAGGAAGCAATCCCTTCTCAGCCGGGCAGAGAGCAGCAGCAGCGTCTCCCCCACATGCAGCAGCTGGGAGGGGCCGGGAGAGTCAGGCAGGATCCCCCCTCTGCGGTGAGTGTCCGCGCGCCGCCGCCTGTATAGCTGCCCCGCCCCCTGAGCCTCTCCTGCGCTAACCAATGAGCGAGCCCCGCTGCTGCAGGGGAAGAACCCCACACATTGTAACTCAGGGAACCTCCTTTACCGGAGCGCGCCGCCTGTATCACGTGATCAGGGCCACTGCTGCTAACAACACGGGGATTGTGGGTAACAGGTGACGCAGCTTCGGACACGCCCCTTTATCCCCGGGCCCCCAGCTCCTAATAATGACAGATACAGTACAAGAGGTTAGATAACACACGGAGAGGGGAGGGGGTATCTGCTGCCAAATCCCGGTCTGGTTCCCTTAGCACAGGGCTCATAAACCCTGCACCAGGGAGCAATGTACTGGGGACACACGAGAGAGATATGTCGCCCCTCCACCCCAATGGGGCCCCATTTGTGGCCCCCAACTCCAGCGGGGGCCCAAGTGCAGCCACCTGCCCTAGTGGGGACTCGTGTTGATCCTCACCCCATTGGGGGCCTGAGTGTAGCCTCCCACTCCAATAAATGTATTAAACACCCCAACAGCTATGGCATATACCCCACAGAGCTTACAATCATTTATACCTGTGTTACCGGGAGAGAATGGGACCCCCGCAGGGTGACACAGAACCGCCCCTGTGATTAAGGCCGAGCAGCGCGTATAGCGATAGCGGTTATTATTTATGTCAATATTGCACACAATCGCTAGATGGCGCTCTAACACTTCCCAATACAGTGCACAGTGAAACAAGCCAATATTAAAGTGTACTGTATAGGAAATATTATTCAAGGATAAACCTTAAATTAATATATGAATCCCATAAAAACACTTCACCAATTACTGCAAACAAACAATAATAAAGTGAATAAATAAGTGCAAACCAGATATCACTCAACCCTATCCCTTAGACTGTTTCAAAAGTCTAGATGTATACAGCTTTCCCAAAATCCAGGGGAGCGATGATGGATGCCATAAAAAAGAAGAGAAACATATATAGTGCAATATGCTAACACAGTGAATAAAGTAAATATAAGAGGGGCTCCCAAATTTCTACTCACAATTGCGCAGAAATAAAGAGCAGTGTGCCAGCCTGTGACTCGTGGTAGTCTGTGGTCTGGGTATTGCAGGTAGTAAGAACTCGGCAGTCTCGGACAAAGAAAGTAACCCATAGTGCAGGTCAAAAAGATAATTTATGAAAACATCAAAAACTCACAAATGGAGGCTTACATAAATAATAATAAGAAAGGCAATGGTGGAAATATACAAAGGTATTCCAGTGAGTCGCAATCTCACCGCTCCGTTGCTCAACCACACACGCCGACAATGTCTTCCGCATCCGGGTCCTCCGCGTCACTTTCCTCTGTGTGAGGGTACAGGGGGGGCGCTCTGTGTGAGGGTGCAGGGGGGGAGCCTCTTGTTATTAACATGGAAAATAAATTAAATGATAAAATCAGGACAAAGAGAGGCAGAGGCCTAGCATGGGCCGTCGCCCACATAAGGGCTGCTGTGACTCTAGAGGGGGGGAGCTGTGGCTGGCTCTCCTCCCCCCACGAGGTTTGTTAGATTTGCGCGTGCGCGCAGACTATTTAAACCCAGAGCTTGCTTGAGCTCTTCATGATTTCGGGGCCTGTTTCCTTTCAAAACATCTAAAACAATTTCATAATGTAATGTAATACTTGCATGTTATACAGAAGTGCTTCAAAGTCCCAGGCAACCGCAACCAGGGGAGAGGGCATGCCCCTAACAAAGGCCCCAACACCGGTCAGCCTTAGCGGTTTGAGCCGTTGGTTAAGTGGGTACCCCGACCTGGAGAAGCAAGGTTCATGGAGCAGGGGGTTTCACATACCAGTGTGGGGGGGGGGGGGGGGGCAGTACAAGCGAGGCGAGTGAGCCGAAATTTGAAATCTAATACGACACACACACACAGACTTAAAGAAAAAATACAGATAAAATTGGAACGTATGGTGGGCCCATCCGCATCCCCCCCTCTCCCCAAGCTAATTATTTCCCCGCTGGCTGTGGTGCCTAAAAAGAACTCGGGCAAATTCAGACTAATACAACACCTGTCATATCCAGGGGGGGGGGGGGAGGTCTGTAAATGATGCCATAGACCCGGAGGTATGCCAGGTACAATACCAATCATTCAACACTGCCATAGAAATAATTAAAACATATGGGGAGGGAGCACTATTGGCTAAAATTGACATAGAATCAGCCTTTCGGCTGTTACTTTTGGCCCCCAGCAGCTTCAGATTCACAGGGTGCAAAATTTGAGGGGCGTATTACATTGATAGATGTCTCTCCATGGGTTGCGCTATTTCATGCTGGATGACTTCCTGCTGGTGAATCCCTCGGGTTCCCTGCTATGCGACAGGCTGCCAGAGAGTACTAAGGGGATTATGAGGGAATTGGGGGTTCCCATAGCAGAGGAGAAAATTGAGGGCCCAACAGAAATACTGTAATTCCTCGGTATAGAGATTGACACGCTGGCAAGGGAATCCCGCTAACCCGCAGACAATGCCAGGAAGCTTAGAACTAGCTTAGGTCAGGTCATGGAGACCAGGAAGGTGACCCAGAAACAAATGCAGTCACTGCTGGGTCTGCTAAACTTCACCTACAGCGTAATCCCCATTGGCAGGATATTTAACCGCAGGTTGGAAAGGGCCACTGTGAGGGCAAGGAAGCCCCAACACCATATCCGAATCACTAGGAAGCTGAGGGCAGACCTGGAGGTATGGGGTTTTTTTGCTCAGGAAATTTAATGGGAGAGGGCTGTGGGTCAGGGACAGCGAGATCAGCGACGCCCTGCCGTTATTTACTGACGCGTCAGGGGGTCACGGGTTTGGGGCATACTTTAGGCCTTCGTCCCGCTGTGTCCGGCGGAGCGCGCAGCCGAGTGCGCGTTACCCACCATCACCTGGTATCCGCCCGAGCCGGTCCCAGTCCCCCCTCGCTGCACGGCTCACTATGCTCTGTGATGCTTCAGCCGCCAGGGGATGCACGAGAATTGAGATCCCTAGCGTTGACGCATTATGTGGTGCGCTGTTGAGCCTATCAGCGGCGGGGGCGGGGCCTGAAGCTGTCACAGCTTCCCCCACCTCCAAAAGGTAGGGGCGGGGGGAAGTGTGTTTGAGTGTATGTAAGTCAGGCCTGCACAACTCGTAAAGTGCGAAGGGCCGAACTGCTCCAAGGAAAAAAAAATTGGGCCGCACGGGTAAAATCATCATCATCTCTCCTCCAGCACCTATCATCATCATCATATCTCCCCCAGCACCCCTCATCATCATCCTCATATCTCCCCCAGCACCCTTCATCATCATCCTCATATCTCCCCCAGAACCCAACACTATCAACCTTTGCGATACTCCCCATCTATCTCTCATACCCCCATCTCTCTCCCTCACCCACACACATAATACCCCCCCTCCACATCAAACACACAATACCCCCCTGCACACCACACACATTCCACCCCCCTGCACTTCACATCCCTCTCCCCCTTGCAGCTCACATCCCTCTCCCTCCTTGCAGCTCACATCCCTCCCCCCTTGCAGCTCACATCCCTCCCCCCTTGCAGCTCACATCCCTCTCCCCCTTGCAGCTCACATCACTCGCCCCCCTTGCACCTCACATCACTCTCCCCCCTTGCACCTCATATCACTCTCCCCCCTTGCACCTCACATCACTCTCCCCCCCTTGCACCTCACATCACTCTCCCCCCTTGGGTGAATGACGGTTGACAGTGACTGGGTGGGAGACAGTGACTGGGTGGGAGACAGTGACTGGGTGGGTGGGAGACAGTGACTGGGTGGGTGGGAGACAGTGACTGGGTGGGTGGGAGACAGTGACTGGGTGGGTGGGAGACAGTGACTAACAGTGACTGGGTGGGAGACAGTGACTGCGTGGGTGGGAGACAGTGACTGGGTGGGTGGGAGACGGTGACTGGGTGGGTGGGAGACAGTGACTAACAGTGACTGGGTGGGAGACAGTGACTGGGTGACAGTGACTGGGTTGGAGACAGTGACTGGGTGGGTGGGAGACAGTGACTAACAGTGACTGGGTGGGAGACAGTGACTGGGTGGGTGGGAGACAGTGTCTGGGTGGGAGACAGTGACTGGGTGGGTGGGAGACAGTGACTAACAGTGACTGGTTGGGAGACAGTGGCTGGGTGACAGTGACTTGGTGACAGGGTGACAGTGACTGGGTGGGAGACAGTGACTGGGTGGGTGACAGTGACTGGGTGGGTGACAGGGTGACAGTGACTGGGTGGGTGGGAGACAGTGACTGGGTGGGTGGGAGACAGTGACTGGGTGGGTGGGAGACAGTGACTGGGTGACAGGGTGACAGTGACTGGGTGACAGGGTGACAGTGACTGGGTGGGTGACAGTGACTGGGTGGGTGACTGGGTGGGTAACAGTGACTGGGTGGATGACAGTGACTGGGTGGGTGGGAGACAGTGACTGGGTGGGTGGGAGACAGTGACTGGGTGGGTGGGAGACAGTGACTGGGTGGGTGGGAGACAGTGACTGGGTGGGTGGGAGACAGTGTCTGGGTGGGTGGGAGACAGTGACTAACAGTGACTGGGTGGGTGGGAGACAGTGACTAACAGTGACTGGGTGGGAGACAGTGACTGGGTGACACGGTGACAGTGACTTACCTTGACCGGGTGGGTGCAGGTTGCCGCCGGACGCTTTCCCCTCCTGCCCCCGATATCCCTGCGGCAGCTGCCCGGGACGGGAGGTGGGCTTGGGGGCGCGGGCTGGGGGGAGGAGGGCACGGGAGGTGAGCTCGTGGGGGATGCGGGAAGCTGGCCGCGGAGGGAAGCGGTGAGAAGCAGGCCGCTGGAGCAGCTGACTTATTAATTGTTACTTCCCCCTCTGCCCCACGTTGGGAGCAGGGGGGGGGGAGCAGGCCCGCAGAGGAGCTGCATGTTGCTTCCCCCCCCGCCCCACGTTGGGAGCAGGGGGGGGGGGAGCGGGCCCGCAGAGGAGCTGCGTGTTGCTTCCCCCCCGCCCCACGTTGGGAGCAGGGGGGGGGGAGCGGGCCCGCAGAGGAGCTGCGTGTTGTTTCCCCTCCGCCCCATGTTGGGAGCAGGGGGCGGGAGCGGGCCCGCAGAGGAGCTGCATGTTGCTTCCCCCTCCGCCCCACGTTGGGAGCGGGGGGGGGGGGGGAGCGGGCCCGCAGAGGAGCTGCGTGTTGCTTATAGGAGAGGAGGGCATGTGTGGGGGGGGGGCTGCTTACCTTCCAGCAGGCAGCAGCACCCTCCTGCAGCCCGGGAGACCCCTGCTGCAGCCATCTGCGCAACCCCCCTACCCCCCACAACGCTGCTCCTTACAGACCGCAAATCGCGGTCAAGTGCCTCTCCTCGCGCCGCCTGTCTGCAGTGCGGGCGTGCGTCTGAGGCAGCGGGGCCTTAGCCTAAGAGGAGAGTAGTGTGCAGGTCCATGGCCAACTGATTGGGCGGAGACGGGGCTAACTAAGAACATGGCTTTCCTGGAGTTGTTCCCCATTATAGCAGCAGTGGAGTTATGGGCAAAGGAGTTGGCAAACAAGCATATAGTATTCTGGTCAGACAATTTGGGGGTGATAGAGGCAGTGACTGGCCTATCGGTGGCAACATCACCACCAGTGATAAGGTTATTGCGCAGGCTGGTCCTGCAGTGCATGCTGGGAAATATAAACTTTAAAGCAAAGGATGTCCCAGGGAAGCTTAATATAATCGCAGATGCATTATCTCGCTTTAACTGGCCTGCATTTAGGTGGGCAGCCCCAGGCGCGCAGGAAAGAGGTTTAACCTGCCCAAATTACCTGTATGAGTTAGGGCACAGGGATTTATGGATTTGGTGCAGCAATCGCTAGCCTTCCGCACGTGGAAAACGTATAACAACGCATGGCGGCAGTGGCGCAGTTTCAGGAAGGCCTCTGAGCGGAGCAGTAAGGTTAGGGGAACCCATCAGCTAATCAATTTTTTACTTACCCAGAAGCGGGCAGGCATGTCGCGGGCATTGCATTTTTTCTGTAGTTGCGGGTGCAGGTAGATATCTCCAAGGACTTCCTCCTTAGGCGGATACTGATTGGTTAGGGCAAAGGGGAGATCAAGCAGGGGGATAAGAGGGAGCCAGTAACAGTGGAGAGGTTGCAGAGCTTGAACAAGGCGGCAGAGTCAGTATGCGCAGAACCTTTCGATATCAATTTATTTCAAGCGGCTTTCACTTTTGCCTTCTTTGGATCCTTTAGAGTAGGGGAACTGGTAGCAGCATCAAAAACTAGCAGGGACATTGGCCTGCTGTTCGGAAATGTGATTATAAGGGAGAAGATACTGTAGCATGCCGCATACACAGGTCAAAAACTGACCAATCGGGGAAAGGGGCCTGGGTACATCTGAGAGCATGAGAACAGGAGGGTGTACCTTATGAGGGCGGCAAAGATATCCTCATGCATAAAGATTCAACTCCTCTAACTAAATTTTAGTTCAACAGGATTTTTAAACGTTGCTTTGAAACAGGAGGCATAGATGCCACCAACTTTGGGCCCCACTCGTTTCGGATTGGGGCGGCAACGGTAGCCTCCGAGTGGCGGCTGCCTATCGCGCAGAGTAAGGAACTGGGGAGATGGAAATCAAATGATTACAAGGGGTACGTTAGGTCCCAGCAGGAGAGTAATTAAATAATCGTGCAGTCCTAACATGCTTTCTGTCTTCACAGCGGGAAAAGCAGGCGCAGCGCGGGAAGTCTGGCTGATAGGTCATTCTTTCATTTACTGGGCCCGGGAGCGGGCAGCGAGCACGCTGGGTCTGCAGCTGGGAATCCCACGAGAGAGCATGAACATACGGTGGCTGGGTAAGAGAGGAATGTGCTGGAAAGATTTGGTGCCGACCACCACAAGTGCGCTGGCAGTCTATGGATGAAAGCCCCACGTGATAATGATCCACCTGGGCAGGAACTAAATGGTGTCCACCAAGTCTTTAGACTTAATCCTCCAGATACGCGCCGACTGCGCCAGTGTTAAAGCCCTCTGGAGTGACCCAGTCGTTATTTGGTCAGAAATTATACCTCGGCTGGTATGGAGGGGGGCGCGCGGTTGGGTGGGCATTGAGAAGGCAAGGCAAGAAGTGGACAGAGATATTCGTAAGTTCATCCTCTCTTGTGGGGGCTGACTGTGAAGCATGTGGAATTTGAGGACAGGGGGCGTACTTGGCACAGGAGAGACCAGTCACGGTTTAGGGTCACAGCTTGGTGTGTGGGATGAGTCCCCAATAAGTAGCCTTAGTGGGTCCGGTGGCAGAACTGTCAGGCCAGTCATCGTAGGGACACCATGAATACCTGAAATGGGGCTCAGGCGGCCATAATAAGGGGGACCTAGAGTGAGCGGATGACGGGGCGGTCGGGAGATGAAATCTGCCGGACGGTAGATTAGGGCGGTTTGGAGAAGGGCTCCCGCCGGAAGATACCGAGAATAGTGCTGACGACAAATGAATAGCGACTGGCTGACGGTTTATTTTCAAGTATGGTTAAGGCAATACAGCTGTGACCAATTTTTACTTCCACAAAACTGCGCCGTCTCAGTTTGTTAGGTGGGGTATAAGTAAACCACGCGGTAGGCACACTAAGCCTTTATCTGCATTTCAAAGACAAAACCAGCAGCCCTGCCTGTGCTGCCCCAGCCCTCTGTGAGAGGCACAGAGAGAACGTGTGTGTGTGTGTGTGTGTGTGTCTCCGACTGCAGCAGAGAGATCAGAGCACAGCCGCCTAGCCTGCGGCTTAAATGCAGAGCACTGTAAGTTTGTATGTATGTATGTATGTATATAGACACATATCCACCAAGCAGATTGAATAGAGTCTGACCACTCCTCGTGTATATATTCCAAGATGGTGACTTCCACATCAGCTGGTATGGCGTTTGTGACAACCCTACGCGATATACTGTATATGTTCACTTCAAAACCTGTAGAGAAGAAAAGACACGTCACATTATTAACAACTTGTATCTTTTTTCAGCTCTTCCTTTATAAAATAGACATTACTTTGAGACCTCATTAACTGTCCCAATTTTAGGTTTGTAAATTGTGCAAGAAACGAGGAAGAACAGAACCTTGTGGCGTTGCAGGACCACAGGAAAATCTACTACAGAACCTGCACAGGCCTCCCCCCACACACAGGGCTCCTGGTCTGGTATGGAGATGAATATGGGAAAGAGCTTGGTATCAGGTGGCGTACACTGTGGAAAAGTAACGCGCCAGCACTAGGTAATCAGGAATATGTGTGTTGTGTGGTTTTTACATCTCTATTGTTAAATTGCAAATATTGATAGATCTGCATTCACCATTACGGGTCAACTAGAACTTAATATCACTAAAGCTGACTTGAGTCAAAGGGCCAGACACATCAAGCTGCGGTAACCAAAAATGCCGTGTTACTGCCCATAAAAACAGTGCCTTATTATTGTGCAATGAATCAGCGTTGCAGCGGCAAAAATAAAGCACTTTTATCGGACCCGTTAAAAGCACCGGAACTGATACCAATCAGTTATAATACCGCATTTTCATGTAAAAACTGACATACATAATGTTCTGATATTTATCGGAACGGGATGAACGGCAGAAATACCGCAAATATTTCATCACCTACTCCAGGCTGGCGGTAGCCCTGTCTTTCTTATGTATATAATGGCCAACATACTTATATACATAGGCAAGTTAAGCTAAACCAACATGGAATAAATGATAAAATAGTTATTACAGTACATATTAACCCCTTAGTAGTCCATCGGTTTCGATGACTAGCTGACCACAAACAGGATAATATACACACTACACTACCTATCCCCCCCCCCCCCCTTTGCCACCTTAGTGGCTAGTAAAGCATGGTTAGTTCTTGATTTGTCCCGCAGGCATAAACAAAACACTACGGCTCAGATACATCAAATTCTGTTAAAGTGGAGGTAATATCGCACCCAGGGAAATAATAAACTAACGGGTATTATTACCGCAATTTTAAGGTGTTATATATCAAGATCGAGGTAATAATATACGGTGTGCAATATTTGGGCCAATCTCGCGATATGGTAATCAAAGCGAGAGTTAATAATGTGTTACATACCGCATTGGGTTAATATTTCTATCATAGGCTTCTGTAATGTCTCGTATTACAGAAACCTATGATCAAAATAACATTAACCCATTTCATGCCTGTGGTTACCAAGGTATACCACTGGCACCAAAGGGGTTAATACTTTATTTTAAAAAAACATTACCTAAACCTGTTGACCCTTTAAGTGGCCAGTAAAGCATTGCCATTCTAGTCGCTAAGGTAATTAAGGGGTTAACCCCTCATCAGCACCCCCCCAGCACAGGAAGCCTAACCACCCTCCCCGGGGCAACTACCGCTATCACCCACGTCCCCTACCTCCGCCCCTCTTCTAGACTAATGCCCAATATCCCTACTAGACAAATGTGGTTTTAAACATTAACATAAAATATATACATTAGACAAAAAAAAGGTAGCGCTAATCTAAAGGAAGACCCGCAGCCTTTGATATAACTCTGACCCCCCGGGTCAGATATAGAACAGGAAAAAAACGTTATATCTATGGCGCTGGGTCACAGGCATAAAGAAATTAGTAAAAAAGTGTTATACAACCAGTGAATGGATGTGCTCCGCTGGAACTCTTCCAATGAAGGCAGTGAATCATGTAAGAAAAACAAAAACAGACATAGTGTAATACAGTAACTATACAAAACACTTAACACTAAACAGACATCTGCTGAGACAAGGACTGTAATAAAAAGTATCACATTTAATAAAACAACATTAAAAAGATGGGTCAAGTCTGCATCGAAGCCACAGAAGAAATGCCCGCTTACTAGACATTCATTAAATGCTTGCAGTGGATATATTGGAGAGTATCCCCTCTCTTATAAGCCACACCACGTGTTCTGGCGTCCGACCGGAGCTCTAGGGGAAAACCCTTTCCTGCTTGTGCTGCTGTGGGTCTCTGCACCTCAGGTATGCCGGCTGGTGTGTGCTGGAGAATCTGCAGTCACGTGTGCTGCTTGGTGGCAGGACACGTGCCGGTATCTGCAGCCCAGCAATAGGATGTGCAGCCAGATCTATGGGGCAGCCGCCAAAACCAGAGACCGCAACTGCGGAGTAGCTGTGGAGGAGGTCCAGGCAGTGTAGTGGATCCTGCAGTGGCAGCTGTGCAAACGTAGACCACCCTACGCGTTTCGGAAGACTGCGCTTCCTTCCTCAGGGGTAAAAAAGTAGTCCCTTTGCCCTGCAATGTCCTCATATATATAGTCCCGGTTTAAAGGTATATACACTACCAATACAAGTGTGGACATGCGCAATGGTTCTACTAATGTATCCTGTGTCTCAGCAACAACAATACAGGACTACACAATACACAAACATACAAAAATTACAAAAAAAAACTACATAATAATTAAACAATCATATGATATTACCTAAATGGAACAAAGGAAGAAGAAAAACAAAATTACACACAACATAAAAATTATTATGAGGGTATAGTAGTTCCCTTATAGGGATATGCAACCCCTAAAATCATAGAATGTGTCTATGCATAAACTATCTCACAACAGTATAAATGATATCTCATCACTGATGTTCTGATGAGTGAATCAATATGCTAAGGACAGTGTGCAAACGGAGCTGGCCTGACATTGCACAAGCGAATACATAAAGAAGCAAACAGGACTAGCTAACCCTCAAGCTGCTCCAAGCAGGACGCAAATACCCAGTCTGACAAATGTTGTCAAGGATGGCTGTCAGAAAAATAATATAAAAAAAAAAAAAAAAGTGCAAAGGGTATATAGTATTATTATAGTAATCGTGTACTATGCCTAATTAGTGCAAAAGACCCTGTAATAGGGAACTATACTTGTGTGTAAGGTGAATAATATTAATGAATACAGTATCTAAGTATGAATCAGAAAAAGGGGATTAGTGTGTAAACCATAGGTACCACATCACTTCCTCCAGGTGCATAATAAGGACCCCACGGGACTGAAATGTGTGGCCATAGAGGCACTCACACCCAACTGGAGAGGTGGCAACATCAGTAGTCTCCTAGGGAAGAAAGAGTCCTTTTGGATATACGAGCTGAAGACCCTGACTCCACTGGGTCTCAACATCGAGTTCGACCTCAGGGCTTTTCTAGTTAACAAATAAAATTAAATATTATAACATAAAATTAAAGGATTTAATGTGGTACCTATGGTTTACACACTAATCCCCTTTTTCTGATTCATACTTAGATACTGTATTCATTAATATTATTCACCTTACACACTATAATATAGTTCCCTATTACAGGGTCTTTTGCACTAATTAGGCATAGTACACGATTACTATAATAATACTATATACCCTTTGCACTTTTTTTTTTTTTTTTATATTATTTTTCTGACAGCCATCCTTGACAACATTTGTCAGACTGGGTATTTGCGTCCTGCTTGGAGCAGCTTGAGGGTTAGCTAGTCCTGTTTGCTTCTTTATGTATTCGCTTGTGCAATGTCAGGCCAGCTCCGTTTGCACACTGTCCTTAGCATATTGATTCACTCATCAGAACATCAGTGATGAGATATCATTTATACTGTTGTGAGATAGAATGTGTCTATGCATAAACTATGATTTTAGGGGTTGCATATCCCTATAAGGGAACTACTATACCCTCATAATAATTTTTATGTTGTGTGTAATTTTGTTTTTCTTCTTCCTTTGTTCCATTTAGGTAATATCATATGATTGTTTAATTATTATGTAGTTTTTTTTTTGTAATTTTTGTATGTTTGTGTATTGTGTAGTCCTGTATTGTTGTTGCTGAGACACAGGATACATTAGTAGAACCATTGCGCATGTCCACACTTGTATTGGTAGTGTATATACCTTTAAACCGGGACTATATATATGAGGACATTGCAGGGCAAAGGGACTACTTTTTTACCCCTGAGGAAGGAAGCGCAGTCTTCCGAAACGCGTAGGGTGGTCTACGTTTGCACAGCTGCCACTGCAGGATCCACTACACTGCCTGGACCTCCTCCACACCTACTCCGCAGTTGCGGTCTCTGGTTTTGGCGGCTGCCCCATAGATCTGGCTGCACATCCTATTGCTGGGCTGCAGATACCGGCACGTATCCTGCCACCAAGCAGCACACGTGACTGCAGATTCTCCAGCACACACCAGCCGGCATACCTGAGGTGCAGAGACCCACGGCAGCACAAGCAGGAAAGGGTTTTCCCCTAGAGCTCCGGTCGGACGCCAGAACACGTGGTGTGGCTTATAAGAGAGGGGATACTCTCCAATATATCCACTGCAAGCATTTAATGAATGTCTAGTAAGCGGGCATTTCTTCTGTGGCTTCGATGCAGACGTGACCCATCTTTTTAATGTTGTTGTATTAAATGTGATACTTTTTATTACAGTCCTTGTCTCAGCAGATGTCTGTTTAGTGTTAAGTGTTTTGTATAGTTACTGTATTACACTATGTCTGTTTTTGTTTTTCTTACATGATTCACTGCCTTCATTGGAAGAGTTCCAGCGGAGCACATCCATTCACTGGTTGTATAACACTTTTTTACTAATTTCTTTATGCCTGTGACCCAGCGCCATAGATATAACGTTTTTTTCCTATAAAATATATACATGTTTAAAGCAAAACAAAAAAGAACATTCAAAATACAGTTTACATATTTAACCATTGATTATCACTGTGGATAACTTGGCCCTCTCAATGGGGGGCCCAGATAGCCACATTGGCGATAAATGGTAACCCAGTAATAAATAAACACATCAACAATATTAAAATACATTAATAACCCCCCTTCATTACCTCAGGGGCTAACCGCTACGGCAATGAAGGGATTCGGTGGGTGTACCATGTGATGAATGCACTTTTTTGGATGCTGGGAAGTCACCTTAAAGGGAGGGAATTGCATTTCTTTTTTTGGAATCACATTCCATGATTGTGCATTGTGTTTGCATTTTCCCCACCACTATTGTGTGTTTGTGATAGATATCTAACACACACACACATTGCAAAGCCAGTATGAACCAACCTCTCACTGATGAGACCCATTAAGGTTGAAACATGTCTGTGAGTGGTTTCACTGGGTTTGCATCTAATCCCGTGTTGTGTTTGAAAGCTGTGTGAACAGCATTGCATTTGCTTATATGGGCTCCATGTAAATGGTCTTTCAAGCAAAAGGTGACACGTGCTCATTTGCATGTAATTTCCCAGAATCCCGTGCTGTAGTGGAAGCACTGTATGCTAAGTGATAATGGTTGAAAGGCAGGGTTGCATACCTGTCAGACATGTGAATGTGCTCATAAGTGATTAGATATAGATATCTAACATTGTTATGTTTATTGAGTTATGATATCAAAGTTATTTCACTATTTAGTCATTTCACTCTTGTGCTCACAAGTGATATTCTTTATTGGCTATATGCCAACGGTGGAGGTTTTTTTGTTGCCTTTTTTTTCACCCACCATAACTTAAAATGTATATGGTATGTATGTATGTATATAGATATATAGACATCTATACTTGTAGAAAACAAAAAGGGACAGTGCGGGCTCCATAGTGTAAAAAGTACAAGGTTTTATTAACATGAGCTAAAATCAGGTCACTTACAACAATTCGGTAGAACTTGCGCATTGGACGCGAGCGTCAGTCTCCTGTTGTTCTCCTGCCAGTATGGAGCTCCTGTCTCGTAGCTGGAGGCATGTAGAAATCTTTCCTTAACCACAGCCGGGTACCTCCGATGGTGTGCGTCCACACAACGGCTCTCCGGCACAATGAAACACGCTCTCCTAGTTCTGCAATTACACAGCTCCCCTCGGTTGTAGCAGAGAACCAATGAAACAGGTTCGTGGCTCAGCCAATCGCTTTCAGTTCTTACGCGTTTCGTCGCAAAAAGTTGCGGCGACTTTTTCAGAGGGTAAGGAATGACATGATAATCATACCTTATATAGTCCAAATTGGATGATTACTAATTGCATCAGTTACCACCCTTATTTAATAAGTGGATCAGAGTGACTATTGGTCAAACGGCTTGGAATTCAATGACTACACACATACAATATTAAAATGACAAAAATGGAACAAAAAACATCTGGCACAATATAAAGGAATTGGATTGAGGCAGGGGAGAATAGCAATCCTAATACATAAATTATAATTACCATTTAATAAACCAAGGAACCACAATAATAAATACTAGCATAAAATTAAAATATATAAACATAAAAGAAAATCCAATGTTTATTGAACAAGTAAAAACTTGTGGACACATACAGATGGGAATAGCCAAAGAAGTGGCAACAGATAAATTGGTGAAAATGTAAATCAAATGCTGCCTAAACACCTGTGGTTTCCCTAAACCACATTAACTACTGAACTAAACCTAATGGTGTTCATAGCGCAATATTGATAAATAGTGCAATATAATGTGCAGATAACCCAGTGATAAAATATATAAACACTGATTACACATCTACTGCTGCTCCATGGGACCGAATCCTCTCTGCTGTAGGCTCCTGGTTAACCTCATATGCAGAAGAAAACACAGATGCCAACACAATAGTGCATTAACATTTACTTGATGCAAAACATACAGGGGAAAGGAAACACTCACAATTTCCCCGTAGTTTAAATCGGAGAGAGTGACAATGGGCGCACTCAGCTCTACCCCAGACTCGGCTTCCTGATGTATGTGTGTATGCAGGCAAAGTCCTTCCCAATCGCGTCTCTCACTCGCGTCAGGGGATGCTCCGCCTCCTTCACACGTCTGCCAATGGGAGTCCTTGCAGAGTGGGTACGGTGGCCATGTGTGTGTATGTATGTATGTATGTGTATGTATGTGTGTATGTCATTTCACTCTTATGTTAAATTATATTACTAATAATTTCTCCTCTGGTGTGTGTGTGTGTGTGTGTGTGTGTGTGTGTGTGTGTGTATATATATATATATATATATATATATATATATATATATATATATATATATTGTGTGTGTGTGTGTGTGTATATTGTGTATGTGTAAAACCATAGGAGAAATTATTAATAATATAATTTAACATAAGAGTGAAATAACTGGGTGATATCATATAACTCAATAAACATAAAAATGTTAGATATCTTTATCTATATCTAATCACTTGTGAGCACATTCACATGTCTTAGATAGGTCTGCAACTCAGCCTTTCACCATTATCATCTAGCATACAGTGCTTCCACTGTGGCAAGGGATTCTGGGAAATGACATGCAATTGAGCTCACGGTGCCACCTTTTGCATGAAATCCATTTTTACATGGAACCCTTATAAACTAATGCTCGCTGTTCATATAGCTTTTAAGCACAGCAAGGGATTAGATGCAATGCCAGTAAAACTGTTCACAGACAGCTGTTTCAACCTTTTGGGTCTCATCAGTGTGAGGCTGGTTGTACTGGCTCTGTACAGTCGCCTTTTTCACCCACCATAACTTTTATATAAAGTATGGTAAACCTAGCAATCCTTGAATTGCAGCGTCCGTACAACTAGCCGCACACTGATCCCAAAAGGTCGAAACGGCTGTCTGTGAGTGGTTTTACTGGCTTTGCATCTAATCCCATGCTGTGGGAACACAAGTACAGACTCATTGTTCCTAAATAAAAGTTTTTTTATCAATTGTATTAAAAAATTACACAGTTCTAGAATTCACTGGATTATACTGGTATAGCTTAATTAAGTCTGAATAATATCTGTGATGTCAAATTGGGCATTTAGTTCCTGATTTAACAATGGAGATTTTTGCAGAAAGTTGGGTCGTCCTATAACTATTAGGGACCTGGTACATGGTGCGGTAACGGGAACACCCAGTGACTGATATGTGAGCTTCTAATGAAACACGTATTCTATTCATTGTACAAACAGTTTTTAATTATTCCTTCACAACTGAAACTATCGACTTACTATCTATCAAAGGAGTTGAAAAGATTTCTGCCACTTTAATTGGTGTTTTGCAGCTAGTGAGATTTCCTGTTAAATATTATGATCCACTTTAAATACTTTCATCCTGAACTTTTTGTGATATGCCAACTTACCTCTCCTCCATGACCTTTTGTAAGACAGTTTGTGTAACAGTGACTTTTTTTGTTTCGTCTAGTACAAAGACAAGCACCAATAATCCACCCATGCCAACCAACACTGTGAGGTTGCTTTTAGCAGTCAGGATTATCTCCTTAAACATCTGAAGTTCCAACACCCAAATGAGTATATGGAAAAGATGAGGACAGAATAATCTTGCAACATTCCAATAAATGACAGAAAATGCATCTTTCAATCAATCAAGGCAATTAATAAACAATGTAACTGCTTCTCATTCCAAAAAATATGTATTAGCTGCTGCCACAGGAAAAGATCTTGGAGAAAGTGGGAAGAATCTGACTTGATTATCAGACCAAAACCCACAGAAAAGGACACAGACCGCATGTATGTGGGGAATGTGGGAAGGGATTTAGTCGGCTATCCAGCATGAACACACACATGAGGACACACACAGGGGAGAGACCACATGTGTGTGGGGAATGCGGAAAGGGATTTAGTGACTTATCCGACCTGATCAAACACACGAGGACACACACAGGGGAGAGACCGTATGTATGTGGGGAATGTGGGAAGGGATTTAGTGTGTCACACAGCCTGAACAAACACAAGAGGACACACACAGGGGAGAGACCACATGTATGTGGGGAATGTGGGAAGGGATTTAGTGACTTATCCAACCTGATCAAACACACGAGGACACACACAGGGGAGAGACCGTATGTATGTGGGGAATGTGGGAAGGGATTTAGTGTGTCACACAGCCTGAACAAACACAAGAGGACACACACAGGGGAGAGACCGCATGTTTGTGGGGAATGCGGGAAGGGATTTCGTGACTTATCCCACCTGAACAAACACACGAGGACACACACAGGGGAGAGACCGCATGTATGTGGGGAATGTGGGAAGGGATTTAGTGAGTTATCCCACCTGAACACGCACAAGAGGACACACACAGGGGAGAGACCGCATGTATGTGGGGAATGCGGGAAGGGATTTCGTGACTTATCCCACCTGAACAAACACACGAGGACACACACAGGGGAGAGACCGTATGTATGTGGGGAATGTGGGCAGGGATTTAGTGTGTCATCCAACCTGAACACGCACAAGAGGACACACACAGGGGAGAGACCGCATGTGTGTGGGGAATGCGGGAAGGAATTTATTGAGTTATCCAACCTGAACACGCACAAGAGGACACACACAGGGGAGAGACCTTATGTATGTGGGAAATGCGGGAAGGGATTTAGTGACTTATCCAACCTGAACACACACAAGAGGACACACACAGGGGAAAGACCGTATGTATGTGGGGAATGTGGGAAGGGATTTAGTGTGTCATCCAACCTGAACATACACAAGAGGACACACACAGGGGAGAGACCGCATGTATGTGGTGAATGTGGGATGGGATTTGTTCAGTTATCCAACCTGAACAGACACATGAGGACACACAGGGGAGAGACCTTTCTCTAAAGCCAGGCATGTTATAACTTTTTTAATGCAGGTTATTTGTATCATTCTTACTGTAGTTTGATTGAAAGAAAAAGTTCTTAATGTTTTATATTTCCATGCTGTTGGTCCTAATAAAATGTGTGTTCCCCATTATGCTGAAGCGGTTTATAGTCTCGCTTAGCTGTGAATCAGAATAGTTTCAGCGTGACCAATGGGCCGCCAGCATTGGGCCGCAGACTGTTTATGGTAGGGGGTTTTAGGGTAAGTGCTTGAGGTAGGGATTTAGGCACTTACCTTAACAGCCAAGTGGCCAGCGGTGGGGAGAGTCGAGGTGAAATGGCCGTGACCAAATGTCCTAGAGTGTCCTGTGAATACTGAAGTGGAGGACAGAGACACCGACTAACGTCCCCAGTGAGGGACATTAATGCAGCCGCCTTTACATACTGTCATGTTCCTTTAATATCTCTAGAGATATTAATGCACCTGAGGGGGTTAAGTGTCCCTTTATTAATGACATATACATATGCAGTAATGATGTAACAAGTGGTGCCACCTCACACAGGGACCTTTCCCACTGAGGGTTACACTTGCACACCTCTAAGGGCAGAGATTCATGTTACACATGCGCTGGCGTTACCTCCCCACAAGCATATTGCCAGGCTGAGGGAGGTATTCCTATGGGAATCTGAGGCCAAAATCTATGGTCAGAGTCAAGGAGACACACCCCCAACTTTATTTTGTATTTTAACTCTAACCCAGAATGAAAAGCATTTAGCTGGGGGAGCACGGCACTGGGGGAGTGGGGGCACGGGACTGGAAGCACCTCGTTCAAAGTGAGCTTTGTGTTACCAGGCAGATCTCTCTCTTTCGCTGTCTGGTACGATACCGTTTTTACGCGAAATCAGGGACAGCACTCAGGTAAGTCAGGTGAAAGAGTTTTGTTTTGAAATGAAATGACACTGGATACAGACGTTTCGGTCCCACAAATGGGACCTTTCTCAAGGTGGTGTAGTTAGTGAAAGACAGTTTAACACAACTACCCTACATGTCAGGTGTGGCTAATGGCTCTTAATTGCAACCAATTATGTAATTAAATTATTGAACCTGGCAAAAGCCTGCCCAACCTCTGTTCCTGCAGACACTTTGGAATGCGTCTCTAGCCTCCTAGATTCCGGTATGCAGACGTCTGGAGCTGAGGACTCTAGGCGCATGCGCAGTGAACAGTTCCCTTCTGTTAACTGCTTGCGCTCTGCTTAGCTGAAATCCAACGTTGCTAGGCATTCTCTGAGACGTGGCAGCCATCTTGAATTCAATGCGCATCGGTAGAAGGTATAAAAAAGTCCTCCCGATCCTGCTTTTGACATATACCCTGCTTCCAAAGAGCCTGAAACAGTAATTCAGCTGCTGGAACTGATCTAGACATCGCTGTAAGCAGGAACACGCTGAAAACAAAATGTTAAAACACCCAAATTGTGCTTTAAAAAAAAATCATGGTGAAAGTACATATATACAGTTGTGTGAAAAAGAAAGTAAACCCTCTTTGAATTCTATGGGTTTATATATCGGGACATAATAACAATCATCAGTTCCTTAACAAGTCTAAAAAATAGAATGCAGTGTTTGTTGGTGCAACGCACAGCATAAAGGGTGATAGCAGGTCTGGCAAAAAAATTATTTATTGAAGGGACATAAAAAACGGAAGGCTGCAACCTTCTACGCGTTTCGTGCAGACAAATGCACTTTATCAAGAAGTGAATTAACATGGTACACATCACACTATATATAGCCACAGTCTGCCGATTTGGCGCCAAAAACACTAATTGGTAACCTCATAATGATAATGATAGGAGGAACTGTTCTACTCTCAACGGGTTCCTGACTCAGTCTGAGGCTCTCACTAATCGGTTTATTGAAAGGGGTTACAACAGGGAGACCCTCCAATCCATAGTGGAAGAAATAACAAAAAGAGAGAGAAGTACATTACTTCCCACCAGGGAGTCGAGGGCGAGGGATGTTGGTCAAAAAGGGGATATGAAGAGACTGGGAAATACGCCCCCTCTGTTTATTTCACAATACAGTAAAGCCAGTGGCCAAGTGAACAAGATAATTAATAAACATTGGGGCTTACTGCGTATGGACCCTATTCTGGGTGAGTACACCAAAATGGGACCTAAGATTGTCTATAGGAAAGCGAAAACCATTGCCAACTATTTATCTCCTAGTGTTATTCCTGATGTAATTACCAACACGAATACATTCAGTACAAAGGGTTCGTTTAGATGCAACAATTGCAGCATGTGTAGGTACATGAAACCCTCCAGATGTGTCTTTTCCCACAGCCCCCATAGACGTTTTAACATTGGTAACTTTATTAATTGTAATACGTCTTTCGTGGTCTATGCCATTAATTGTGGCTGTGGGAAAAGATATGTCGGAAGGACAACAAGGGCCCTTAAGATTAGAATGCAGGAGCATTTTAGACTTATTAAAAAAGGAGACTTGGCGCACCCGGTTTCCAAGCATTTTTCTGAATGTAGAAAGGGTGGCACTGAGAATTTTTCTTTTATGGGAATTGAGAGAATCTTACCCAAAATGAGGGGAGGTGATCTGGTCAAAATGTTAGATTGCAGAGAGTCATTTTGGATCTTCATACTTAAAACCCGTTTTCCAGACGGAATGAACATTGAATGGAGCATTAATCATTTTTTGACCTAAACTTTTCATTGAACAGTCTTTTCTTTTTCTATATGCTTGTTTTAATGTTCAGATATTTTATTATAATTATAATCTATGGTTGTACTTCTCCTGATTATGTAATTGTCCTACGAACATAATTTCAAATTCTTGTTTTGATCAAATGAGTATAATATAATGTATATACCAAAATGAGTTATCAAAGATAATGATTGATTGAGTCAGGCTATTGCACTCATAAGCATTATTAGTGCCATTATAAATACCATCTAGTGCAATTAAATACATTTGTCAAATTAGAACCACATTTTCGTTTTTTGGATAGATAACTGTGTGTCACTTTATATGGTTCTTTTTTTCATGATTTTGCAAGTATGTTATATAAAAATTAATTAAGTAGTCATCCTCTGCTCTTCTGGAAGGCTGTGTATATATATGTTTTTAATATAGGTATAAGTTAGAATTAAAACTTTTTAATTTGATTTATTTTTGTCTTTGTTTTTAGATTCTATAACTATTGGATGTTTTGTAAATATATGGCACAGTCTGTCTGATTAGGCTCACCAATTTTGACTAGTTCATGCGTTTTGTGCTTAGTATATTTTCCCCTGTCAATGGGGTATGTTAGTGGGTGTTCTCATTGGTATATGAGACAAGCCCACAATTATCCCCGTTGTAGTGGTTGGCAACATCAAATCATTGATTACTGTATATTCACGATTCTATGTAATGAATTTTGTGCGCATGCGCGAGTATTTAGGACCTTAGTGGCTCCATCTCGCGGTATTTGGTTTGACTTTGGCACATTAGAGTCTGCGCATGCGCGAACAGACGTGGCTTGCTTGAGACGCATCTCGTGAGAGTTAGCCCTCCATTGCCTTGAGGTGCGTGTCACCGAGCAGGTGTGTTGGGAGGCAGGCTTCTCGTAGTGTGACCAGGTAATTAGCCGGTTTGCATGGCGCTTGCGCAGCGTGGCTGTTACACATTTCTAATCATTATGAGGTTACCAATTAGTGTTTTTGGCGCCAAATCGGCAGACTGTGGCTATATATAGTGTGATGTGTACCATGTTAATTCACTTCTTGATAAAGTGCATTTGTCTGCACGAAACGCGTAGAAGGTTGCAGCCTTCCGTTTTTTATGTCCCTTCAATAAAGAATTTTTTTGCCAGACCTGCTATCACCCTTTATGCTGTGCGCTGCACCAACAAACACTGCATTGGATTTCTCCTCATTGAGCAACAGCACGCAGACTGAGAGGATCTCTGGTGACAACTAGTCGTGAGTACATACCTGGGGCCAGCCCAATGAGGTTCAGGGAGGGTGTCTCTGTGCATCTACCCCTGCCATCAGGGCAACTGGAGCCCCTTTTTCAGGTTTAAAGGTACAATATTTATGTCCCAGAAGTATACCTCTTACAACATAACATGATGGGACTTCATGCTTGAGCACCACATTACCCTTACTGTAAGTCTAAAGAATAGGTAAATACAACCTCAGATGAACAACCACACAACATATTACACTGTGTCGTGATTTATTTAACAAAAATAAAGCCAAAATGGAGAAACCATGTGTGAAAAATGTAAGTACACACTTAGGGGGCTATGCACTAAGCTCCATAAAGTGGCTTTAAGAGTGCAAAGTGCTTTTAGAACGTGATATTGCGCTCAGCGTGATTCACAGAGCAGCGGTAACAGGCACTTTACGCTCTTAAACAGGCTTTTTTGCAGAAATTTTTCTAAGTCAAGCCAAACACGTACGATCAGCTAAATACGCTGATTTCTGCCAGTCTGCACGATTCTCTAAGCTACGCTAAGAAATCGTTCTTTAAAAACGCGCTTGAAAAAACACACCAGCCCAAGGCAGGCGCAAAAGGATCAGGACTTAGAAAAATGTCTTTGTTTACATTTTTGCAGGCACACCATCCATACACAAAAAACACAGCACACAATGCTCGGTGCATTAAAAGATATATTAAAAGTAACCATCAATAAAGGTAAGTATTGTGCGTACATCAAAACAAAATTAAACAGGCATGTCAGGGGTTAATGTTACCCGTGCACCAGACAGAACGCCAAATCAGATGTCATCAGTGGTGGTACAAGCAGTTCCCTGTCTCTTGGTCTCACGTCAAGGTATATGGATCCTAGATAATCCCACTCACATAGGTGGAGAGTCCAGCAAACGCGTGGTACACACGAGTGATATCGTGGTATCGGGTATGTCTTTGCAATGGCTGGATGCACGCTCACAGCCCACCGATCCGGCACTTCCGGGTTTGTGACGTCACTGGGAAGCGCCACTGCAACTCGCGTCGCAATCTTTTCTCCAGTGGCCAAGAGAACCCGCAGTAGTGGGGTGAAAAGTCCAATAGGATAAAACAAATAGAACCTTTCCAACGCGTTTCGAAACCTTACAGTTTCTTCATCAGGGAATAATAAATGGTTGGAACATACAGCATTGAAATACCCCACGCTCACATCTGATTGGCCCATCAATCAGATTCTCCAGCCAATACAGAGAAAGCGGGGAGGAGTCAATGACAACAAGTGGTTCCTACAGGCAACATTGACAACAATATAAACTTTAATCAAACAAACAACAATACAATATTACAAATATGAGAAAACGGCTCTAAAATAAAAAGAAAGTGTTAGAGTGTATTTGCACACAAATAAAATTAAACCGCCTATAAAATCAACTAAGCATGAAAAAATCGAAGATGTCAATTAGACCCTGAAAAAGAAGCACGAAGCATATATTTAAAAAAAAAAAAAAAATATATAAAAAAGAACAAATTACATTAGGCACTAGAAAGAGCACAAATACAGTAGGTAGCAGGGGAATATTCCCCTAACTAAAACAGAGGATCATAATGGTAAAGACAAATTATCAGTAAAGGGACCAGATATCGATGTCCTCATTTAGACCCCCCGGATACAGAGTCCTCAACTTATGTATCCAGAAGGTCTCTTGTACAGATAACTCTTTAACCCCATCACCGCCCCTTCTATTTCTAGGGACATATTTGATGCCCTTAAAGAGCAAGGAGGAGGGATTCCCATTATGGTGCAGAGCATAATGTTTGGAGAGACTATGTTTGATAAAACCGATTTTGATGTTACGTATATGTTCTTGGATGAGCACCTTAATAGGGCGCTTGGTGTGCCCCACATATTGTAGGCCACAGGGGCATTCTATTAAATAAACAATATGGTCTGAATTACAATAGATGAAGTCAGAGACCTCAAAAACTTCTCCTGTAAAATGATTTTTTGTTTGGATGCAAATGTTTACACACTGAGCATTTTCCACATTTAAAGTTTCCAACTGGTTTAGTATTAAACCATCTTTTTTCCCCAACAGAGTTCTCTTTGATGTTAATATCACTAGGGGATAAAGTATTTTTGAGGTTTTTTGCTTTCCTATATATAAATTTTGGGAATTTTGAAATGTGAGCCCCCAATATTGGGTCACTTGATAAAATTGCCCAGTGTTTTTTAACAATTTTTTCAATTTGCATCGTCATAGAGTTGAAATTGGTGATGAATGCAACATTACATTTGCCATCATGACCCTCCTGATTTTTTTGTTTTTTTACCTTTGGAATTAACATTGGACTCCTATCAAGTTTTCTCACCCTATCTAAATCACTATTTAATTTTTTCAATGAATAGCCTCTCTCCAGAAATCTAGAGGTAAGGTCATTCGCCTGTGTTTCGAAATCTTTATCTGAACTGCAATTTTTTCTTAACCTATAAAACTGGCCACTTGGGATATTTTGAATCCATGTTTTTTTATGATTGCTAGTGGCCAGCAATAAGTTATTTCAATCCACATCCTTAAAGTGTGTTTTTGTTATCAACTTCCCTTCATCCGTAACTGTCAAGCGTAAATCCAGTAAACTAATTTCCTTTACATTTTCCAAATGGGTAAAGGACAGATTTCTGTCATTGCTATTGATGTATTTTACAAAATGACCTACAGAACATTGGTCACCATCCCATATGCATAGAATGTCGTCTATGAAACGACGCCTAATAATAATATTGTTTTTAAAAGGATTGTTATTCAAAATGTGTTCTAATTCCCATTCTCCCATGTACAGGTTTGCGAAACTGGGGGCAAATCTTGTGCCCATAGCAGTTCCGCAAACCTGCAGGAAGAATTCGTCCAAAAACATAAAATAATTGTGTTTCAATATGAAGTGGATAGAATCCAAAATAAACTTTCTATTTAAAGGATGTAATTTCAGGTCACCCGATAGAAAAAAGTCAACGGCTGCTAAACCTTCCGTGTGTGGTATATTCGTATAGAGGGCCTGCACATCACATGTGAGCCATCTATACGAATCTTTCCACTCGAGATCTTGTAACAGGTTTAGTACCGAGGTGGCATCCCTTAGATGGGAGGGGAGTTTTACCACATAAGGCTGGAGAAAGTGATCAACATATTGTGATAAATTTGCAGTAAGACTTTGAATTCTACCAGGTGGGTTAATTAGTGATTTGTGCGTTTTGGGAAGGTGGTAAAATATTGGGATTTTTGGGCAGCTTGAGTAAAGGAAACCAAATTCATTCTTTGTAATGACACAGGTAGTAAGGGCTTGATCTAAAAGGCCTTTAAGTCTAATCAAAAAATCACTAGTAGGATCTTTTTTAAGTCTCATATAGGAGGAGGTGTCATTCAAGAGTCGGAGTGCCTCAGCTCCAGACGTCTGCATACCGGAATCTAGGAGGCTAGAGACGCATTCCAAAGTGTCTGCAGGAACAGAGGTTGGGCGGGCTTTTGCCAGGTTCAATAATTTAATTACATAATTGGTTGCAATTAAGAGCCATTAGCCACACCTGACATGTAGGGTAGTTGTGTTAAACTGTCTTTCACTCACTACACCACCTTGAGAAAGGTCCCATTTGTGGGACCGAAACGTCTGTATCCAGTGTCATTTCATTTCAAAACAAAACTCTTTCACCTGACTTACCTGAGTGCTGTCCCTGATTTCGCGTAAAAACGGTATCGTACCAGACAGCAAAAGAGAGAGATCTGCCTGGTAACACAAAGCTCACTTTGAACGAGGTGCTTCCAGTCCCGTGCCCCCACTCCCCCAGTGCCGTGCTCCCCCAGCTAAATGCTTTTCATTCTGGGTTAGAGTTAAAATACAAAATAAAGTTGGGGGTGTGTCTCCTTGACTCTGACCATAGATTTTGGCCTCAGATTCCCATATGAACACCTCACTCAGCCTGGCAATATGCTTGTGGGGAGGTAACGCCAGCGCATGTGTAACAGGAATCTCTGCCCTTAGAGGTGTGCAAGTGTAACCCTCAGTGGGAAAGGTCTCTGTGTGAGGTGGCACCACTTGTTACATCATTACTGCATATGTATATGTCATTAATAAAGGGACACTTAACCCCCTCAGGTGCATTTTCATTTCAACATATAACCTGTGAAATTGATGGTCAACTCTTGCTGCTCTCTAGAGATATTAAAGGAACATGGCAGTACGTAAAGGCGGCTGCATTAATGTCCCTCACTGGGGACGTTAGTCGGTGTCTCTGTCCTCCACTTCAGTATTCACAGGACACTCTAGGACATTTGATCGCGGCCATTTCACCTCGACTCTCCCCACCGCTGTTAAGGTAAGTGCCTAAACCCCTACCCTAAAATCCCTACCTCAAGCCCTTACCCTAAAACCCCCCTCCCAAAACAGTCTGCGGCCCAATGCTGGCGGCCCATTGGTCACGCTGAAACTATTCTGGTTCACAGCTAAGCGAGACTATAAACCGCTTCAGCATAATGGGGAACACACATTTTATTAGGACCAACAGCATGGAAATATAAAAACATTAAGAATATTTTTCTTTCAATCAAACTACAGTAAGAATGATACAAATAACCTGCATTAAAAAAGTTATAACATGCCTGGCTTTAGAGAAAGGTCTCTCCCCTGTGTGTCCTCATGTGTCTGTTCAGGTTGGTTAACTGAATAAATCCCATCCCACATTCACCACATACATGCGGTCTCTCCCCTGTGTGTGTCCTCTTGTGTTTGTTCAGGTGGGATAAGTCACTAAATCCCTTCCCACATTCCCCACATACATGCGGTCTCTCCCCTGTGTGTGTCCTCTTGTGTGTGTTCAGGTTGGATGACACACTAAATCCCTTCCCACATTCCCCACATACATACGGTCTCTCCCCTGTGTGTGTCCTTGTGTGTTTGTTCAGGTGGGATAAGTCACTAAATCCCTTCCCGCATTCCCCACATACATACGGTCTCTCCCCTGTGTGTGTCCTCGTGTGTTTGTTCAGGTGGGATAAGTCACGAAATCCCTTCCCGCATTCCCCACATACATGCGGTCTCTCCCCTGTGTGTGTCCTCTTGTGCATGGTCAGGTGGGATAACTGACTAAATTCCTTCCCGCATTCCCCACACACATGCGGTTTCTCCCCTGTGTGTGTCCTTTTGTGCGTGTTCAGGTTGGATGACACACTAAATCCCTTCCCACATTCCCCACATACATACGGTCTCTCCCCTGTGTGTGTCCTCGTGTGTTTGTTCAGGTGGGATAAGTCACGAAATCCCTTCCCGCATTCCCCACATACATGCGGTCTCTCCCCTGTGTGTGTCCTCTTGTGCGTGTTCAGGTGGGATAACTGACTAAATCCCTTCCCACATTCCCCACAAACATGCGGTCTCTCCCCTGTGTGTGTCCTCTTGTGTTTGTTCAGGCTGGGTGACACACTAAATCCCTTCCCACATTCCCCACATACATACGGTCTCTCCCCTGTGTGTGTCCTTGTGTGTTTGATCAGGTTGGATAACTCACTAAATCCCTTCCCACATTCCCCACACACATGTGGTCTCTCCCCTGTGTGTGTCCTCATGTGTGTGTTCAGGCTGGATAGCCGACTACATGCCTTCCCACATTCCCCACATACATGCGGCATCTCCCTTGTGTGTATCCTCTTGTATATGTTCAGGCTGAATAACCGACTAAATCCCTTCCCACATTCCCCACATACATGCGGTCTCTCCCTGGTCTGTGTCCTTTTCTGTGGGTTTTGGTCTGATAATCAAGTCAGATTCTTCCCACTTTCTCCAAGATCTTTTCCTGTGGCAGCTGTTAATACATATTTTTTGGAATGAGAAGCATTTATTAATTGCCTTGATTGAAAGACGCATTTTCTGTAATTTATTGGAATGTTGCAAGATTATTCTGTCCTCATCTTTTCCATATACTCATTTGGGTGTTGGAACTTCAGATGTTTAAGGAGATAATCCTGACTGCTAAAAGCAACCTCACAGTGTTGGTTGGCATGGGTGGATTATTGGTGCTTGTCTTTGTACTAGACGAAACAAAAAAAGTCACTGTTACACAAACTGTCTTACAAAAGGTCATGGAGGAGAGGTAAGTTGGCATATCACAAAAAGTTCAGGATGAAAGTATTTAAAGTGGATCATAATATTTAACGATTTAAAAGGAAATCTCACTAGCTGCAAAACACCAATTAAAGTGGCAGAAATCTTTTCAACTCCTTCGATAATAAGTCGATAATTTCAGTTGTGAAGGAATAATTAAAAACTGTTTGTACAATGAATAGAATACATGTCTCATTTGAAGCTCACATATCAGTCACCGGGTGTTCCCGTTACCGCACCATGTACCAGGTCTCTAATAGTTTTAGGACGACCCAACTTTCTGCTATATCTCCATTGTTAAATCAGGAACCAAATGCCCAATTTGACATCACTGATGTTATTCAGACTTAATTAAGCTATACCAGTATAATCCAGTGAATTCCAGAACTGTGTAATTTTTTAATACAATTGATAAAAAAACTTTTATTTAGGGAACAATGAGTCAGTACTTGTGTTACCACAGCATGGGATTAGATGCAATGCCAGTAAAACCACTCACAGACGGCCGTTTCGACCTTTTGGGATCAGTGTGAGGCTAGTTGTACGGACTCTGCAATTCAAGGATTGCTAGGTTTACCATACTTTATATAAAAGTTATGGTGGGTGAAAAAGGCGACTGTACAGAGCCAGTACAACCAGCCTCACACTGATGAGACCCAAAAGGTCGAAACAGCTGTCTGTGAACAGTTTTACTGGCATTGCATCTAATCCCATGCTGTGCTTAAAAGCTGTATGAACAGCGAGCATTCGTTTATAAGAGTTCCATGTAAAAATGGATTTCAGGCAAAAGGTGCACTGTGAGCTCAATTGCATGTCATTTATCAGAATCCCTTGTCACAGTGGAAGCACTGTATGCTAGATGATAATGGTGAAAGGCTGGGTTGCAGACCTGTCTAAGACGTGAATGTGCTCACAAGTGATTAGATAAATATATCTAACATTTTTATGTTTATTGAGTTATATGATATCACTCATGTGATGGATTGGATAAAATGCCTATTTCTTCATCTGAAATGTGTACCTCGCTATGATTCCTTACTCAAAATGGCTACCACAGCTACCCCTTCCATCAAGTATGGAAGATGGCTCCCCACCTAGGAATTCCACTCCAATGCTGATGTGTCCAAAAACTGCAATAACAAGACCATAAATCATAACAACAAGACCATACAAGGACAAGACCTAACAAAGAACCAATGAGACAAATAACCTGAGACAGCTCCTTTGCATACAAACCCCCTCCCCTACAGCCCCTTTATAGGAACATGGTCTGTAGGAATAAAGTCAGACATTATCATTCTGAACGTGGTGTCAGCGTGATTTTTTCTCAGTGCATGCACTACCTATATAGGAAAAATAATCTGGACGGGGACAGATACTCTGTAGACGTTTTGATCTGAACCAAATTATCCAAATCAGCTGGCGCCCAACGTGGGGCCCTGGGTTGTGAACCAACAGACAGCCGTGCGCAGAGGGACCGGGGTGGACCAAGTGCAGACGCGGCAGGAGACTGATCACCTCTGGAGTACGGTAAGATAACATTTATTATCTACCGATACGCACTGTCTCCGCTGTTGGTCTATTTCTGTGTCTCATACGGCTCTATGAAGGTCACCTAAAGACAGGTAGATATCTTGCCCAGAGCCCGTTTTAAACTCAAACCTGTTACCTAGACTATCTGTCACCCGGTATATGTTTACATGTTGTATATGTTAGTCAGTGCCGCAAGTGGGAGCCCGAAGTGGAGTGGGATTTTTGCCGGCTGACTAGGGGTCTTGTCATTGTACGTTGTAAACTTGGTGGAAGGAGGGGAAAAGGGGGAGTAAGGGATAGTCGGTTCAGAGAGGAACACATGATCCCTGGAGTGACTGCGTGGTTGGCGCATTGCAGAGGGAGGGGTGTTAAGGCGCGTTACGGTTGGTAACAGCACGGAATCCTGCCGACTGATTCCTGAACAACCTTTTCCTCTCTCTCGTAATCAAGTTGTATGTTATGTCCAAAATGTGTTTGTGTATTAGTGTTGAGAATTCATGAGGATGGGTGGGGATTGTTGAGAGTAAAAGAGATAGCCCACAGTTACTTGGGCGATAACCCCTAGACGTTAAGCTGCCCGAACTCCTGTTTTTTCTGCATTAACGTACGCTTTGCAGTAAGAAAGAAAAGCGAATAGGAAAGAAATAGGCAAGTGAATTTGCTGATAGATAATCAAGGCATATGATGGTGTTGAGGAAGTAGGTATTGAGGGTTATTTTTATGAAAGGTTTATATGCAGAAATTGGGATACAATTAGAAACTGTGTATAGTGTTTGGAAGGGACAGAAAGTGTTATAAGTGAAAAAAAAAGGCAGGACATTTTTGCTAGTAATTGCAGTGTAGCTTATATAAAAAAAAAATTCATGGGAACACAGGCAAATAAGACAAAGAAAGGAGTCTTAGCCTGCCACCTAGTGGCGGAAAGAGAGAGAAGAGAACGAAAAGGAATGGGAGCAGAGGAGACTTCCGGTGACGTCACAGCCGATGGTCTGCTAGTGAGAGAGCTCCCGGCACCCTCACCAATCTATACACTAGAATAAGCTGATTCTACATCCCAAACCCCCCGAAAATTGACCCCACACCAGGAATAAGCACCGGAGAGATGGCAGGGAAACCGCAGAGAAAAATCCAATGCCCCGTCACCAAGTTCTTCCCTCCGGCGCAACGCCAGGTTGAGATCAGCCCCGAGGAGCAAGATGGCGCCGGAGAAGACCCAGAGCACGAGGCGCGCAGCGGCCGACACAGCCCGACTGACTCGGACCCCCCCGTCCTAAATAAAGACTTTTTTGATGCTCTAATCACCAAAATGAGGAGGGGAGTACAGGAGGACACGGAAAAGGCCCTCCAAACCATCCGGGCAGAGGTGGAAGCGCTGACGGAGCGGACGGAAGATCTGGAGGTGAAGATGGAGGGAATCTCAAACGAACAGGCTGAGACCCACGAGGAAGTACTGAGATGCGGAGAGGCGATCCGACACATACAAGACAAACTAGAAGACATGGAGAACAGAGAGCGGAGGCAGAACATCCGCCTCAAAAATATTCCTGAATCCATCACCCATGAAGAACTCCAACCATACCTCCGCAGACTCTTCCTGCAGCTCGTCCCTGATCTCTCAGAACATGACCTACATACAGATCGCGCCCACAGAGCCCTGGCCCAGAAATCAGCGGACCCAAACCGTCACAGAGATGTGGTGCTGAGAATGCACGCATACTCTGCTAAAGACCGCATCATGTCAGCGGCTAGAGAAGTGAGGACTGTGACTATGGATGGAGTGCAAATTCAACTCTATAACGATCTCTCCCAATTGACAATAAATAAAAGAAACGCACTGCGCCCACTCACCTCCTACCTCAGGGACCAGGGGGTAAAGTACCGCTGGGGATTCCCCTTCAAACTAGTGGTTCTGCGCAATGGCCGCCACCACACAGTAACAACCCCTGAAGACGCCAAGAACTTCCTGAAAGCGTTAGGAATCCCTCTCCCACCGCAGAAGAGCAACCGCCCCAGCACTGAAGAGACGCCGGAGACGACCCTCCAAGAAGCCCCCCGCACATCGGAAAGATTGGCGAGCCAACGCCTCCGGTGAACCCCGATGAGCCAGCCAGTTGTGAGGCCCAAGGAAACCACACGCGGCCCCTGCAGTCATCCCACGCAGTTCCAGAGGCCCTAAAGACCACAGTATACACCCAGCATAAGAATCCGCAATAAACAAAATATTCCCCTGGACCCGAGTCCCCCTAGACTACACCCCACGAAATTACCTTCCCCTTCCCTCCCCCCCCAATTCCCCACCCCCCCTCCTATTCCCCCCCCCAACCCTACCCCCCCCCCTTCCCTTGCCAGTACCTCCCCATATTCCTCCCACCCTAACCCCCCCCTAACCCTCCCCTCCTCCCCCCCCCCCACACACGTTAAATGCCCACTTACCTTCACCGCCCCCACCTGAGACCGAGGGGAACCAGGACCCCACTCGGGGTGTCTCGGACAGCAACGAGAGGAATCGGCAACCAAGCTGCTCCTCTCCGGGCGCGGTCCTATCGAGTCACTCACGCGCTCCGGAGCTGCACCATCAGAGACACAGACACCAGAGCCGCGGACCTGCTGCTGCTCTCCCCCATAAGCATGCCCGATTGGCGCTCCCGATGGACAAGAGATGCCCAAGATCCCCAACCTAAGGAACCCACACACCAGGACATCAGGCCCAGAGACCCCACATACGGACTCAGCACCCCATGATCCGCCCTCGGGAGCAACCTCCACCCCCCCCTCCCTTCCCGCAAGTGGCAGGTTGTATGAACAAAAATCCCCCCCCCCCCCCCTTGCTGTCAATCCGAAAATTACATATGACCAAGGCCTTGAATCAACTGAGCACCCCTACCGGGGCTCACCCCCAGAATCATAGGGCCCCCCAATTGAACCCGCAAGTGTATGCCCCCCCCCCCTGAATCCCCCTGCCCCCCCCCTCAATCCCCACCCCTCTCCACCCCATACATTCCCCCCCCCGCCACCTCCCCCTACCCCTCCCCCCCCCCCCGGATCTGAGCCGGTGTGGCACTGGATACTTCAGCCCACTTCACAACAGCTGACACACTATAAAAACCTCAGCTATTCACCTCCAAACACCCCCCAGACCAAAACTAAGCCCCCTTCAGAGGCAAGTCCCAAACACTCGAATAAGCCAGATGTCCCCCCTCCTCCCCCCCCCCCATTTTTTCTCTTCCTACCCTCCCCCCCACTAGTCAAAGTAAACACCAAGTTATACTGCCCCCCAAAAGATCTCCCCGCCCCCCTCCCTGCCGCGGACAGCTTCCCCCCCCCCTCCCTGACCTGCCCCCCCCCCACAAGATCAGTGATCCGGACTATGTTTACCCAATATGTATAGATATATGCCAATGTATAAATAACTATTGATGTTCTAATTTAAAATGGGGCTATATAAGGGATCTCTCGCTCTAAGAATGTGATTCCGTCTGAGTGCAATGTATAAATTCCTTACTGAACTCTGGTATACCATGTGCTCCCCCTCCCCCCCCTCCCCTACCCCAGTATGCCCCCCTCCCCCCCCCCAGAGAAGTAACGATCTATGTTATGCTAAATTGTAGTGCTATATACCAATGTTTGAACGCATCCCAATGAGCAGTTGATACCAGCAAAACGCAAGGGAAACCTAGGCTTATGATGAGAACTCCCCCCGAGAACAAGGTTTTAACCCCCTGCTAACTATGTGTATACTATATGCTAGCCCCCCCCTTGTCCCCTCCAGGGGAACCTACACTGTTATAAACCAATGTTTAAAGGTGTTCCATTGTTGCAATTTGACAATAGCAGAATACAAGGGAAGCCTCAGCCATAGACTGGGACTCCCCCCGAGAGCAAGGTTTAACCTATATGCTACCTATGTGTACTCCGCACGCCCCCCCCCTCTCCCGCCCCCACCCTATTCCCAGATACCCCCCTCCCCCCCCCCCTACCTTACCAGATGCCCCCCGCCCCCCCCCCTATCCCCTCCCCCCCCCATCCCCTCCCCCCCCCATCCCCTCCCCCCCCTCTCCCTCACCCCCCACCCCTCCCCCCCCTCTCCCTCACCCCCCACCCCTCCCCCCCTATCCCCTCCCCCCTATCCCCAAACTAGCCCTTCAAGAATTTAAAAAAACTAAAGGGGATATAATTTGTATCCAAGAAACCCATTATAACAATGTAGACCCGCCAAACACATTTAAACACGTGTACCCCCAGGCGTTTTTCGCTTCCTCCCCCAGCAAGAAAAGAGGGGTGGCCGTCCTGATTAAAAACAACATACCATTTGCCCTGACGACGGTAACTAAAGACCCCGAGGGACGGTACATACTCCTCCAAGGTACGCTCTCAGGCTCCCCCTTAGCCATCCTAAATATTTACGCCCCAAACGCCAACCAAACCCAATTCCTACAGAACCTCCTTAGCACCCTCGACCAACCGACGCTCTCTTCCCTTCTCCTAGTCGGAGACGTAAATATGGTACTTAACCCAGCCCATGACAGATCAGGCCAAACTACTGCCCCATATTCCATCCAACTACAGACAAAAGCCCAAAAATTTCAAGATATCCTCGGGGAGTACTCTCTGACAGATATTTGGCGAGCCCAGCACGTGGGTCAGCGAGACTACTCTTTCTACTCAACCCCCCATCAGTCTTACTCGAGGATCGACTATTTTCTGGGCACCAATAATGTACTCCAGGCATCCTCCCACTCCGAAATAGGCCCAATAACGTGGTCTGACCATGCCCCTATCGTACTCACCCTCTCTCTGCCTTTCGTCAAGTCCTTAACATACAATTGGAAACTCGACGACTCGCTTCTCAACGATCCACTAGTAGTCAAAACAGTGAAACAAAAACTGATCACCTTCTTCCAAATAAACAAAGGTTCAGTGCCCTCAGCAGCAACTCTGTGGGAGGCCCACAAAGCCACCATCAGAGGGGAACTTATATCAATAGCCTCCTACAAGAGGAAACTTAAACAGAGAGCCCAGAAGGAACTCACGGATAAAATCCTAGCGCTAGAGCGCTCACACAAACAATCCTTATCAAAAAAGGTGTTCAGAACACTCGAGAAAGCGAGATCCGACCTAAAAGTGCTGCAACTTGACGAGGTAGAGAGAGCCCTGAAATGGACCAAACAGCGGTTCTACGATAGGGGCAACAAAGCGGACAAACTTCTGGCCTCCAAATTAAGAGGCTTGAGGACAAAGTCCCAGATCACAAAGATCAGGACTAAAAGCGGCCTAATCTCCTATAACGAGAAGGACATCGCGAATGAGTTCGCAGAGTTCTACACAGATCTTTACAATCTCCACCCAACTAGCATGCCAAAAGATATCGCCAAAAATACATCCGACTATCTAACCAAATGCAACCTCCCATCCCTCACTCAGGAAGAACTCGAGTTCTTAAACAAGAAAATAACTCTAGAGGAACTAAAAAAAGCGATATCCTCACTTAAATTAGCTAAAACACCCGGACCCGACGGATTTTCCAACGGGTACTATAAAAAATTTGTAGGCCCCCTGTCCCCCCACCTCCTAGAAATGTACAACTCCTTTATGCAAGACCAACAGATCCCAGACACTATGTCGGCAGCCAATCTGGCTATTATTCATAAAGAGGGCAGAGACCCCCTTCAATGCGGCAGCTATCGCCCAATATCCCTCCTAAACTCTGACCTCAAACTTTTCAGCAAAATCCTAGCAAACAGGCTGAATCCTATTCTCCCAAGGCTAATTCATATAGACCAGGTGGGATTTGTGTCAGGAAGACAGGCCTCTGACAACACCCGCAAAATTATTGATATTATAGACCACGTGCACCTCAAACAATCCCGGGCCCTGATACTAAGTCTCGACGCGGAGAAGGCCTTTGACCGCATCAGATGGTCCTATCTAGACCAAACGATGCGCCAATTCGGCTTCTCCGGACCATTTCTTGCCGGCGTCCGGGCCCTCTATACTAATCCAACAGCCCTACTAAAACTCCCAGGAGGCCGCTCCAACCCAATAAAAATACAAAACGGCACCAGACAAGGCTGCCCCCTCTCCCCTTTACTATTCGCCCTATCCATAGAGCCCCTGGCCGCCCGAATTCGAACTGAACCCACTATTAAAGGTATCCCAATCGGAGACAGGGAATACAAAATATCCCTGTTCGCCGACGACATAATTCTCACTCTGTCAGACCCCCTCACCTCCCTCCCTAACTTAGAAAAACTCCTTGACGAATTTGGCCAACTATCAGACTATAAAGTCAATACTGACAAGTCAGAGGCGCTTAGCATCTCCCTCCCGAACCCCGTATGGTCAGCCCTACAACAGAAATTTAAATATAAATGGAACACCTCCCACATCAAATACCTCGGAATCAAAATAGCAAGTTCATATAACTCGCTGTATCAAATTAACTACCCCCCCCTCTTCCGCCAGATCTTAAAAGATCTTGAGACCTGGCTATCCCACCAGATCTCCTGGTTCGGAAGGATAGTATCCACCAAAATGAACATCCTACCCCGCTTGCTCTACTTCTTTCAGACCCTCCCCGTCCCTGTCCCACTAGCAGAACTGAGGAAATATTCAGGCCCATATATTAAGATTTATATGGCAACAACGTAGAGCCAGGGTCCTACGATCGGTCCTATTAGCCTCGAGGTCGAGAGGGGGCCTGGGGGCCCCGGACATACTCCGATACTACCTTTCGGCCAACTGAGGCAGGCGGTAGTATGGAACAGCTCCCCCGCCACCAATTGCTGGCTGGAGATCGAGACACACCACGCTTTCCCGAACCCCCTCCCGACCCTACTGTGGTCCCCAGCTCTCAAAAACAGGAAATCGCTGAGACTTGGTCTCGGGGCAATGAGATGCACGAGGTCGACATGGTTAAAAACCAAAGGGAAATATGGCCTAGCTTCAACCCCCTCTCAACTGACCCCCTTATTCGGGAACCCGGACTTCCCACCCGGATGCTCCCGATCCCAATTCAGCCAATTTCAAGGCTTAAACATCAGAGTGGTTGCGGATTTGCTGGAAAAAGACGAGGCCATGTCCCTCCCGGAATTAAGAACCACATTCACGTCCCCCAACTTGCCCATTTTCCAATACCTCCAGATCCGACATTTCCTAAGAACCCAATCCCCTACTCTCAAGTTCCCGCCGCGTTCTAGATTCGAGACCCTCTGCCTCAAAGGCGAATACCAAAAGGGCCTCATATCAGAGATTTATAAAACGCTCGAAGCATCTCAGCCCCCCCCTAACCACCTATATATGCAGAAATGGAATGAAGACCTAAACACCAACTTGGACCTTGAAGATTGGGAGGATATTTGGGAAGCAGCCACCAAAACCTCAATTTGTTCCGTCACAAAAGAAAACATCTATAAAATATTATTCCACTGGTACCTGACCCCGAGTAGACTGAGCCAAATCTACCCAGGCACTTCAGACGAATGCTGGAGAGGTTGTGGTCAAAGGGGGGACATGCCCCATATTTGGTGGACATGTCCGGAGATCCAAAGATTCTGGTCCCGGATCCAGGGCCTCCTGACCGAGACCCTGGATATAGAAATACCCCTGGACCCGCTGACCTACGTGCTGGGAAAACCAATTGACGACCTCCCTGCCCCGGCGGCCAGACTCGCGGCGGCAATACTGACAGCTGCGAGATGCTGTGTCGCGGCGGCATGGAAGAAAATTAAAGCCCCCTCCAGAAGAACTGTGATTACAAGAATAGACGGAATTATGAGCATGGAAAAACTGACGGCAATGTTAAAGCAAAAAACCCCACAATTTTACTCTACCTGGGAACCCTGGATAGGACTATCAACCCCCACATAAACCCCTTAGCTACTCCTCCCCCCCCCCCCCTACGGCCGACGAACCCTAACCCCCTCCCCCCTCTCTTCCCGAAGTCGTTCCCAACTATCCACCTTTCCTTCGTCTCCCCCTCTCTTTTTCACTATTGAAAGAAGGAAAAAGGGTTTATTGTGTGTCATTTACCTTTTCTATGCCATGTACATGCACTGCGCCGTATTTACAAGTTGGCCTGTGAGCCAGTGTCGATATTATGTACCCCTGCGATGTATGACACCAATAAAGGAAAAATATTTACAAAAAAAAAGGAATGGGAGCAGCCCTCCCTGCAACTGGTAAAGATTTATTTAAAAGGTTTGTTCGTACTGGCCACACGAATGGGTTTTTTAAAACCAGAAAATATTCTTTTTCCTTCTGTTCTAATGGCAACTAGAAAGAGAATCCGAACAACAGCAGCACAGACCGCGCCAAAACCCCCCCCCCTTTTTTTCCCTCCAAAGGAATGTGCAAAAGATACGGATATTGTGCAAATGTTTAAATGAAAGAGGGGTCTTTTTCTGTGGGAGGGAGAAGCTCAGTGAGCGTCGTCTTGTGTGTTTTTGAATCCCACAGGGAAACATACCTTACGTTAATATGGGTCAAAAGAATTCTGTTGAGGGACAGAAGGGTCCCGCTGCATTTATTTTACCATTGCCAGGACAGAAGTTAATATATATATAAAAAAAAAAAAGAAAGCAAGTAGGCTGTTTAAATTAGTGTAGCAAAAGGCAGATTGATGCCAGAAATGTGGCGGAAAAATATTGAAAGAAAAGAGAGGAATTTTGAGTGATAACAACCTGCTGAAGACAGCGGAAGCCTGGTTTAATGTTGCCAAGGCTGTCCACAGAGAAAAAATGGACCGAGCAGGAGATAGAAAAGGGAGGGCAGGTTGTATTTCTTTATCACCCTTGCGGTGACTGTACAAGTAACACCCCTGAAAATGACCAACCCCCACCCTATGCTGGTGCTGACCCACCCCCCATGACCTGTTTAAGGTGTGGCACATGAAACCCCCAATGCAGGGAAGATTGTTATAATTGTGGTGTGCAGTGCCCCCGTGTGACTGATTCACCTATACTCACTCCTTTGTTACCTTCGCTCCCAGCTCCAGCAGCACCCCCACCTATACAACCCACTACCCCGCCCACGAATGAAAACCAACCTTGACTGCCCATGCAGCACAACTATATCCTGTGCTGCAGGCGGACGGTTCCTATTACACACCGACTGCGCCCCTAATGCCCCTGATGCCAGCCCTTTCACCCCAAACAACCACTGCCCCAGCGGTAGGGATTCTACCCTGACACAACAATAGCATACAGACCCAGCAGCAGTGTCCACTACAGTGCGCCCGGTAGTTTTGACTCAGATAGTGAGTCACAGGCCGCTGCACAGGAGGCGAACATGACCTGGAACACTAACCCCAGACACCCCCCAGTACCCGACCGCGGCCCAAGGTTATATGGGCAGACGCCCAAGCAGGTAGAAGGCGCCCCAGTAATGTATGTCACCTTCACTCCCCCGCTCTCTCCCAAGCCTCCTCCCTGGTAAACACCCTACCAGACCCAGAGAAACAACCTATGCCCTTTTATCGTAGAGTGGCCCAGATTCAAAAAAAAAATTTATTCAGCAGCTCGACGAGATTTGGTTATCTTATGCGAGATTAAGGCGGGGGAAGCATACTGGCCCATAATGGAAAAAAAAGCCTGACGGACGCTATGGTGACAGGTGATGATACATATGCCTCCGGGGTGGACTTTTGTGACCAGTTACGTGACTGGGCCAGGGAAAAGCTGGCTGACCAAGCCATCAATATACAGGATGTGACTCAGGAAAAAGGGGAATCAGTGGAGAAATTCCATACCAGATTATCCCAGGTTTTTTCTGATTTAGGTTTTACCACATACAACAAAGCCCATAGTCAGATGTTATCTGCTGCATTTGTAGCCGGACTCGAGGCACCCATTCGGAAAGGTTTAATTCTGGCACGACCAGAATTCCGAGTACTCCCTCTAGATACCCTTTTGTTGGTAGCGAAGGGTCTTGAATCAAGCCAGGCCCTGAAGAAAACCACCCCTATTATGTTGGCGGAGAATGTCTCTGCCCCCACTTATGGCCAAGGTTATAATCATGTGCAGTATGAGCCACGACCACCTCCCACTTGTTTTAATTGCGACCAGCCCGGCCATTTTAGAAGGAACTGCACGGCACCTAGACGCCCCCGCAGGAATCAATATAACCCCGGAAACAGTAATTCCCAGTGGAATCAGAGCAGGGACAACCGCTACACCGATGACCCATTACCTCCCCGCCAAATGCCCTTTCAGCCCACCAATCATGGTGGGGACCAGCCCCGCTAGGAATCTGGCAAGCCTGTGTCAACCCCCCTTCTAGCTGTAGCCGTCCGGGAAGGAGAAGGTCCCCTAGCCCAAGTTATAATACCCATAGAAGGTCACCTCACCCCCTTCCTGGTAGACACAGGGGCAGCCAGGAGCGTAATTAGAGCTGCAGACATACCCGACCCTTCCTATTTGTCTGATATTGATGTTTTATGTGTGGAGGTAGATGGCACTCCGCGCTTTAGCCCATTAACACGACCCCTGCAGATAGGTCCCTACCCTGAAATATTTGCACGATTTGTCCGCTTAATCTGCTTGGCGCTGATGTTTTATCCAGGTTACAGGCCTCCATAATATTCTCCGAGGACGGCACCATTGATGTAACCTCCCCGCTCTGGGAGTCAGATGTCTCTGCCCTTTGTTCCCTTCCGATATTTTGGGCATTAGCGGACAAACCCTCAGCCGCCAGTATACCACCCACTGTCATGGATAGGATCCCGTCCAAATTATGGTCCACCGGAGCTGAGGATATCAGGCACCTAACGGTACCACCCATTGTTGTACAGCTCAAACAAGGGGCCCCGCTTCCCCGTAAACCGCAATACCCACTAAAGATAGCACAAGCTGATGCTATCACGAAACATGTTAAGGCTCTTCTTGCAAATGGCGCATTAATACCTTGCACTTCACCCTGCAATACCCCTCTTTTCCCTGTAAAGAAACGCACCGCGAAGGGAGAACCTGATAAGTATAGAATGGTTCAAGATCCTCAAGCAGTAAATGATGCAACCATTGTACGATGTCTTAACAATAAATCTCTTCCAGATGACCCCAGAGGCTTCCAAGAATTTTACTGTTCTCAAACAGGTAATATCCTCGGCCCGTGCCTTGGGCCTCCCAGACTATGATTTACCCTTCAAGTTTTTCGTATCAGAACGAAATGGACATGCAACTGGAGTGTTAACGCAGCCACACGCTGGCCGATGTCGACCTATTGGTTATTACTCCAGCCGTCTCAACGCTGTGGCTCGTGGTGGACCGTCCTGTCTTCGTGCTGTCTTTGCTGCTCAAGTACTGCTGGATAAAACTTCGGACATTGTTCTAGGGTATGACCTCATTCTCCTGGCACCACATGACATTGCTGCTATTCTCAATCAGACACAGCCAAAACATCTGTCCGCTGCCAGACACCTCAGGTTGCAATGCTCGCTTCTCATTCCAGACAATGTCACCCTTTTCCGGTGCCAAGTGTTTAACCCCTCCACTCTTCTTCCACTTCCCGAGGGGGGAGATGTGCAGGGACACGAACAAGAACAAAGCACAGCTGGAGCCGACCTACCCTGTGATTGCTTCGAACTCATGAAGCTAGAAACTGCTCATCTG